>NC_142313.1:41922063-42096230 GCF_054855325.1 Carica papaya | reverse complement strand
CCTTGCAATTCCTTCAACAAGTGAGTATTTTTTCATTGCATATACATACATGTGTGTGTGTGTATTGGTTTTCATATTTATAAAGCTCTTGTTTGTTTTACAGGAATCCACAAGTCATTTAAACAAAACCCACCTTCAACCCAAGATTTGCTTCCTCAGGTCTGATTATTAATTGAGCTTTGCTTTACATGCTTATAGATTTGTTGGGTTTATATATGTATATATGTATATAATGATATGGGTGAACTGCAACAGGATGGAATAACTGAGGAGATGGTTGAAATAACTGATGAAGATGAGATGGGTGATAGTGATGGAAGAATGTTGCTGATGAGCACAGATTATCCAGGAGCAGGAGCAAACAAAAACCATGATCCAAAACCTCCAGGAAGAGTTTGAATTTTTTTCACATTATTATTTTATGATCTATACAACCAAGATTTAAAGAACATGAATTAAGTCTCTTTAGATCTGGGTTTGGGGTGTTCTGCTAATTATAATCACTTGATTATATAATATATATATATATGTATTTATATAAAGAGATAGATTAATTATTAAGGGTTTAATTAAGTACTGTTTTGTCTTGAGTGTGTGTATGGAGAAGCTCGAGCTAGTTGATGCACTTTACTTAATGCCACTTAATGGATCAACATATAATATATATATATATATATATATCTATGTATGTTTGTATGTAATATACTATTGATGGTTTTAATATATATATTGTGTCTAGAATAATCTTGAAATTAATTAATTCGACTATTTTGTTTTCAAGATGCATTAATTTAATTAAAAGTCTTCAGTTAAATATAGCTCCTGCTAAAATCTACTATTTATTAAAGAAATTTAATTAATTTCAAGAGAATATATTTCGTTATTATTGATAATTCATACTAAACTAGAAATAAAATCATAAACAAACAATTTCTATTTCTAATAGCTTCTAAATAAGCAAAATATCCTTAATAATTATATATAAACAGAATATATATATACACACACACATACAATATTCCTCTTATGCATCACAGGTAGTAAGCAGCCATGATATAGATTAAAGAAGGCTAGTACAAGTAAACCTATCAACAGATTCTAAGTTCTCATCTATTCTTTTTCCTGTGTTATATTTATATATCTATACATATGTTTTATACCTTCAGGGTTCCTGCATATCTAATGCTGTACAACCTAAGATGGGATAGAACCTACTAAAACAGATGGACAGCAACTGAAGTAATGAATTATGTCTCATTTCATCTTTCGAACATGATTTCCATTCCGGTTCACGCTGTAGACTAAACACGATAAACCATACCCACTTCAATCAATGACGTGTGGGGAACTCGAAGAGCAATTGCAGGACGCCTGCTATTTCTTCTAAGAAATGCATAAACAATGTTGATTGCAAATTTCTTCAGTAAAGATGACGTCTCTGTTGCTATGACATAAGTATTAGCCATCATGTAAGCCGCACCAGCTTCCTTCGCCTCCATGAGTTCCCTTACCTCGTCATTTGATCCAGAGTTCCACAATCCCAATTTTCTTCTCCGGCCTGTTCTGCCACCATCAGCCTCATTTCCTGTTGTCATTAAATCTCTGGTACGAAATGCTGATTGTCCTGTAACCGAGAATTCTTCACGACTAGATTCATGTTTCAAGAATTCCATGACTTCTTCGATCAGCTGGGTTTCGAAGTTGTGGCTATCATCCACGTCCTTGTATCCATACCTGAGGAATGAATTAGAAACAAAAACTTGCTTGAATAGTTTAACATTTTAGTAAAAATGAAATGGAAAACTCGGAAAAGTATACCTTACTATACACCCAAACATCCGAAACTCTGGTAAGCCAATTCGGGCAACCAGAAAGCGCTCACCAGCAGAGATTTTTGGGACCATCACAAAGTGAAGGTTGACAAAGATGAGAATCTTATGGAACGCAGGAAAGTTCGCGACAAAATGCGAAAACATTGGTGGAATGCCAGAGGAGATGTTGGAATAAATTAGGCTGATTCCTGGAACCCTCTTTATTTCTAGTCCCAGGCCAAGATTCAGAAGGCTGTCCAAAGATACCTTGTTCTGAAGTTCAAATCCATTTTTCTTGGCCGTTCCGTAATGCCAACTAGACATGATGGACAGAATTATTAGAGACAAAAGAATCGGATGCCAGCCTCCTCTATGTACCTTGGCAAGGCATGCAGAGAGATAAAGAAGTTCCAAGCTTCCAAAGATTAGCACGAACAAGAACGAAAGAAAAACATTTTGCTTCCAGACGGTGCTAATGATCAAAAACATCAAGCAGGTTGTGATAAACATCACCGTGATCACAGCAAGGCCTGTGGAGAACAACATTGGAATTAATACACACACACATATATACATACATACAACGCAGAAACAATCAAGATATAAATAGAGGAAGCGGAATAGATAGAGATGAGAACTAAGATGCACAAACCATAAGCATTGCCAATCATACTGGTGTCCTTGAATCCAATAACAACAGCAAGGCATGATATCATCAACATCCAGTTCACCTCTGGTATGTATATCTGTCCGTATATTTCACTTGATGTGTGTATTATCTTGACACGGGGGAAACAGCTCAGGGCTCTGCACTGACTGATGATGGAGAAAGTTGCTGAAATTACTGCTTGGCTTCCCACCACAGTTGCAAGAGTTGCAATGATGAATACTGGCCAGAATATATTGTCTGGGTGGAAAGAGAGAAATAAAGAATTGAAAGGAAGAATGAGATATATCCCAATATTTAAGAACACACAGACAAAATGAGGCAAACTGATACCATAAGGCGCACGAAAGTTTCTGAGTTGGTGATTAAATTGGTCTTTCTTCAATTTTGGTTAAAACAAAAACGCCTACATTATTATTTTTTCTTAAAGAATTGTTTGCTAGGTCAATTAAAAGTTGCTCATGCCAGAAAATCATTATGACACAAATTAGAAAACTTGAACTGCAAAGTGACTGAATTATTTCGCTTCACACCAGTATGTAGGAAGAGTTCTTCCATATGAAACAGTAGCTAATAGACACTGTAGTATGCCAGAAGGTTTTATAAGTAGTTACGTGGGATAGCCTTGTAGAAACTACTCTGAAGATCCATTTTGTGCTGTGAGAGATAAGCAGCTTCCCCCATGTATGCCAAAATTAAACATGGATATACAACCACTGTAAACGCGATCTAGCAGGCACAACAGCCAAAGAAAAACGGAACATAATGCAAAAAAGAAAAGTGAAACACGTAATTGTTAGATTTTAATGTCAGAGAATATATGAATAAGAAATAACTCATTTTGTCCCTGTAATCCTTCTATTTAAATTACAAGAAACTCACATCAATAACTTCAAAATAAAATTCTTATAAAGGAGTCAATCTAAAAATCTTTGATTCAATGATATACCAGAGGAAAAGGCTCATTCATCCATCTTCTGCAATCCACATTTAACCACATCATAATTATAACAGAAGGAAAGAGACAAAGTACCCTGATTGAAAGTTTGGAGAAATGGCCAAGATCAGCAAACATAGCTTCTACACCTGGCAAAGCATTTTGCACCTTTTCAGCCAAATAGAAAGAAAATTGATGTGCCTTCACAAAAATTCACAGGTTTAGACTTAACCAACCTGTAACACACAGAACAATGCCTCCAAGACAACTCCATCCAGCTTTTCCCGATTTTTGGAAGAATTTATATATATAATAGGGTGATAGAGCATAGACAACATGATGGTTCCAACAGACTATATTGTAAATGCCAACCCCAGCAAGGCAAAGCAACCATGCGATCAAAATTGGAGCAAAAAGGAACCCAATTCTGTGTGTTCCATAATGCTGAAGAGCAAAAAGTCCCACCAAGATGATGCAAGCAGGAATGAACACTGTATAATCTGGTATATGAGCAAGTTAAAGAGAGTTACTATGGATGAAGACTATAACAAAATAGTCAGAAAAAGTGTGAAATTAATGAATGCAAAGAAGAAATATAGCTGTATACAAGACGGGAGCAGTATTAACTAATTAACATATACGGTCCTAAATGAAGTCTCTAATGACAGACCATCGCTGAAAGCTTTGCTGCAGTTTTCAGCCTATCTGAACTTGCCCAGAAATCATAAGCAGGGGGGGGGGAGAAAAAAAACAAAAGAACCAACTGTATGACACATGTCAACCTCAAGTAATTACTTTCATGTAGTGATTTCCATGATGACCATCCTCTGGGTAAATTATGTATTCATGAGAAATAAAATCTAATAAGACTTACTTTCATGCAAATCTGGGACCTTAATTTGGATGCCATAGACAGCAGAAAGGACTGCAAAACAGAATCATGGAAACCTCATCAATGGAGAAAGATGCAGAAAATATATATATATATATAATGCTCTATCTAAAACCAATAATATGCGAAACCTAAAACATATCTGATAAGGACACAAACCAGACATTGATGGAGTAAGGATTCCATCACAAATAACCATGCTAGTCCCTAGAAGAACAACAAGCAGCAAGACAACACGAGAGCTGCGGTACTTCTTGAAGAATTCTTTTATAAGTAAGCTAGTTCTTGTCTCCTTGGTCGATGTCTCAGAGGTGTAGGAGGAAATACTTTCATGTGCAGAATTATAATTGATCAACAGACCCATTTTAGAGTGTCTACAGAGCAATGAGTAAAGAGCAAAAGTTCCACCTGCAAAAGGTCAAATAACTAATGAATATCAAAAAAAGAAGCAACAAGTCCTCACAGGAACAAGAGCATGAAAAACTTGTACAAGCCACTATTAGCACCTTCACCATTGTCATCTGCTCCTAAGACAAAGATAATGTACTTGCAAAGTGGGATTAAGGTCAAAGTCCAGATAATCAACGAAAGTACCCCAAATATCTCATGGTCCTCTTGGTAAGGCCGTAAACTGCCAGAGAATGTGCTTTTGTACACATAGATAGGAGATGTGCTAAGATCACCATAAACTACCCCAAAACTCTGATAAGCAAGACAGAGAGTCGTCCTATAAAATTTCTGCCACAATCAAAACAAGTTTCACAATCTTGACAACCTCAAATGATCACTAAATTCTTAAAAGTAGTTAAGGTAACAAAGAGGAGAACATGTGGATAAAACGATCAAGGAAGAATAATATAATAAAACAAAATTGAAAGAAGAGAGTTAGCAGCATTCTAAAAGAAAAAGAATCAAAAGCAAAAGTCCAAAAAGAGTATTATTCTATTGGGACTACTATGCAAAAAAATAATAGTAATAAAACAAAAACAGATAAAGGAAAAAAACAAAAACAAAAACAAACCAGTTCATTTCAAACATAATTTAGATTTGGAACTTTCTTGTCCAATCCTCCATGCATCATAAAACAACACGAACATGTACATAGTATTAAACAGTCTATTTTAGACTTTTATTTAGAAGAGTAGAAATCTTATACCAACAGGTAATATGAAAAATTAAGGAAGAAGAGAAACATAGCATAAAATTATGAAACAGGGTAATTTAAATAGAAGGGGGTTAATATGAACCAAAAAGTGTATATGCAAAAACATACGTATATACAAGCAGAGACCCACCTGCACCTTTTGCTTAATGGCTGACAGCGAAAAACTCTGTTTCTATTTTGCACAGGACATTTAATAAAACAGTGTAAAAACTAAAAATAGATATTAAAAAAAAAATCGTTTTAAAAGAAGTAATATACTACACTTCCCTACAACAAAACAAAATAAAACAGAGAGAGAGAGAGAGAGAGAGAGAAAAGGAGACGAAAAAGAAACAGGAACTGGAAAAAAAAAAGAGGAAAAAGTAGCCCTAGATAGATGAAGGAGTGAATTGAAAGTTACCAAACTGAAGTAGATTAGTGAAAGTGAAAAAAAAAAGAAAAAGAATCAGAAGTAGACATTTTCTTGCTATTCTTTTTCACTTTCTCAAGAACCAAACAGAGAGTAGAGAAAACCTCGACTATGATCTGTTGAAAAAAGGAGACTGATAGTTACCCTTTTAGATTCTCTGGTTGAAGAATCAGGCTGTAAGTCCATTTTCATCGAAATTCAAATATCCTCGAAAGGGTACCTTGAAATCAGCAGGAGTTGTTATGGTGGGTGATCAAATATGTTGTTTATTATAATAGAAAAAAGAAATGCAGTGAAAAGGAGAAAAATAAAAGGAAACCCAGAAAGGAAATCAGTGGATGAGTAGATTAAACAGTGATTCTCCCTCAAGAAGAAGAAGAAGAAGAAGAAGAAGAAAAAGAAGGGCAGTTAATTAAAAAGGAATCCTGTATAGAATCTGTTAAATACAGTTTGGCTGCTTTTCCTTCTTTTCTTCGCGTCTGAAATGGAGATGGGGACCCTTCCGGTTGGGGTTGAAAAGGATGGGGTAAACTCTTACTTTTCGGAACAAGGTGTAATTTTGGAGTTTTCTGATTAAGAAAAAAATCCTTGGCAAGAAGATTCAATCTCAAAAAGGATTACCATTTTTTGGGTTTTATGAGTTTATTCTAAGATAATTTTAAGGATTTTTCAGTTTAAATTTGTTATAAAAATAACAGAGAAGCAAGATCCAAAAAAGTTAGAATAAAGAAAATCAGTGTAAATATGAAAAGAAGAAGTCATAGAAACATTAATTTCAGGGTTGACTTTTAAGACTTTTATTACCCTATGGAAGGTAAATATATATATATATATATATAATATGTATTATTGATAAGTTTAAAATTTTAACTCTTTTATATTAATAAAATTTCTCAATCTATTAATATTTTGAATAAAAATTTATATATTTTAATAATTAAATTATGTTTTACACAATATTAGCAATACAATCACTATTTTAATAAGAACATATCCAGATTATATAGTTTGATTCAAACATATACTATCACTGAAAAATATGAAAGTATTAATAATTCACTCAAAAGATAATTAGTAATATCTCGATTTTGAGAATGGAATAAACCAGATATTTGGGGGCTTATAAATAGCTTCTAATGTAAGGATCCGTAACTAAAAGAGAAATAAATTTATAAATTTAATACGTAAACGATTAATAAAGTTATGGTTTACATTTTTGATACAATAATTTAAAATGACCAATAGAATTATGAGAATGTCATTTCTAAAAGATAAATAGAAATTAAATAAATAAAATGAAAAACGAAAAACTAAACATTATAGAACAATTTTCATTAACAGTTGAAGGGATTCTGGATAGTGAACTATTCACAACCCTCTTTTTGATCGGGATTTGGATCTTGATCCTCTTGATATAAAATAGTTAATGAAAGGATAAGGTACACTAGTCCAGTAAGAATATCACGCTAATCATATTTACGAAAAACTGAATATTAATAAAAATCATAAAACAATTAATTAAATATTTAATTTGAGTAAATTCATTTAATATAAAAAAAACCGTTTATTTCGAACTTATCGTAACGAGTTTTCCAAAACAATCTATGAAAATCCATATCCAAATCACTCTTCACTTTCACACATAAAAAAATAAAAAATAATAACTTTTCTTCTTTACCTGCTTACTAGTACCTTTAGGGATCTATAAAGGTGCTCCTTTACTCGTGAATCCAATAACTAATTTTAATAATTACTCGGTCATCCACATATCCCGTCCGATAATGGGCGCTAAACATTCCATCACCTCGATACTTCATCCGGTATGAGAGTGAATCATATCTCCCAAACTTTCTTGGTAAGAGAATTTTCAGTCTCGTTCGACTGAAGTAACGTTCACGGTAGAATTTCCTACGCACTGGGCCTGTCCACCTTTTCCCTAGGTACCTAGTAAGTCTTTCACATATAAATTTTTATCAATAAATAACTAACAACGCATATCAATATCTCATATCACATTCACATATCAATTGAACTACATTCATGTTGACGGTATATAACCAAAATAACTAGATAAAACTATTGAAGCTATAAATTAAGAACATGTACTATACGAAAATCAAGCAAGTAGGACAGTACAGAAAAATAAATAGGAAATCAAGATAATTGTGAACTAACATGTTCTGTCTAGACTAGTGACTTGTAATTATTTTTAAGATTTTTAAATTTTTCATAAAATATGAAATTATACATTGTTAAGTCTCAATTTACAGTAAAAGAGAATAGAATAAGGGATCCTTACCCAGATCGGCGATTCGAGATGTTGAGCTGTCTACTATGCCTCCCAATGGGTACTGGGTGTAACACCCAATATTTAATTATTTTTATGTTTATTTAATTATTATTATTTTTATATAAATATAATTATTATTTATATGATTTTAATTTAATTTAATTTAATTTAATTTGATTTAATGAAAATAATAATAATAGTAATAATAAAAGGGTCAAAAAATTAGTTAGAGATTTAATTGAAAATAATTTTGGAGAAAATTGGTGAAAATTTGGGTTCTGGGGGTATTTTTGAAAGAAAAATCAGAAACTGAGGGTCAAAATGTAATTTAAAAAAGTTACGCCACGTTAGTTGCCCTGACCAACCAGGACGCGCTAGGTGGCAGAGGCGCTGACGCGGGAGGCCACACGGGGGGAGCCACGTGGGCGATCCGCGTGCAAGTGATCGAACGGCTGAGATCCGTTCCCGCGCGCACGGAGGTCTCAGATCGAAAACGTACACGGACGGCCCAGATTACATCGCGCGCGGCCAACCCAGATTGAATCGCGTATGGACGGTTCAGATTGAATCGCGATGAACGATCCAAATTCACTCCCTATTTAATCGTGATCAGACGGTTCATATTAAAAATATGGATGGCCCAGATCAAAAGCGGATGGGTATAAATAACCTCATCTGCACCCAAACCCTAACCCTAGCCGCTAGAGCCCATTGCCGGAGAAGACAATCCAACCGCTGGGGAGCCGACCGCCGTCACCCGCCGCCGTACTGGAGCAATTTTCGACTGCCAAACGAGGTAAAAATTTCCTCTTTTGCATGTAATTCAATTTTAAACTCATTCATGGCCAAATTGGAGTAAAAGAACCGGCCGATTGACCAGAAAATGCCGCTGAAGCTCGGCGGCACTGCCGCGGGGTGTTTCAAAAAATGCCTCCAATGAGGCCCTTCCTGATTCTTGTTCGATGTGATTTTTTCATCGTTGTGACCACTGTTTCCTTCTCTACAGGTTGACCAGAGTAAAACACTCAACCGCAAGGTGAGCCGGAAGAGCCGCCGCATCGGAGAGCTCCACTGCCGGTGAGTTTCGATTTTCTACGTTTTTTCGGTCCACTGAGGGTTCTAAGTGTGTTTTCTCGCAGGAACCGGTGTAAGTTCGGCTGAATTCGGTCGAAAACGTCCAAAAACAGCAAACCCGAGGTGGATCGCCGCCATGGGCAGCGGCGCATCGCCAGAGCACGGAGGAACTATCGTACCGGAATTCCAAAATTGGCCGAGTAGGCATTGGGACTGATTTTTGGGTTTATTTGGGACACTTGTAGGTACCGTAAGCGCGTTTCAGTTCCCGAAGAAAAATTCAGGGAACCCAAGAATTGTCCGTAGGCACAGTAACCATCTAGTTTTCGGCGTCGAATCAAGTAAGGACCCCTCACCCTATTTTCTATTATGGAATTGAAGTTCAAATAAATAATAATACGGTATTTTGTACAAATTAAATGGATATGATTGATCAATTACGGATTGCTAATGGAACCCAAATCGAATATTATTTTCTGTCGATTACTGTTGATTTATTGTACAGTCTAAAAGCATGATGATATCTGATTTATATATTGTATAGTTTAAATGCATATGTTACTGTCTTACTTGACTACTGTTTGATTTTGGGGATCTAAGATATGATTGCATTGTTGGATGCATGTTACTTGTTTATGTATTTATGTTTGATTTGGCGACGGAGACAAAGGACAAACAGGAATGAGATGTGATCTGATAAATGGATAAAGTGACAGCCTCACTAGATATCTTGGGAGATGGTGGATGGACCGGGTTCATAAGGAACCCTACCGTGAACGTTGTCTCATACCGGACGGGGTATGAAGACTTGGTTATTTGGCGTTCATACCGGACGGGGTATAGGGACGACCTGCTTCACCCTCATACCGGACGGGATATTAAGGTTTAATGTCTTGGCACTCATACCGGACAGGGTATGGGAACGGCCTTGGAATTAAGATTGTTAAAGAAAATGGTTCACGTGTAGCGGAGACACCCCTATGGATTCTAATGGATACTAATAGGCTGGTGAAATGTGAAACGGTGATTAATTATTGTCACGAATTTATAATATGTTCTATGTTACTGATTATGCATGAAATTGTGATCCGTATGATATTATTGCTTTCATAATTTGTTTCCATAAATTCCCCAATGGTAAGAAAAAAGGTAAATGGTTTTATTTTAAATAAATATATTAGTTTAAATCTACTGCTCTATTAGTTGTTTGATTTTTTACCAACCTTTACTTCTGTGACGGTGATATAGTGTGATGTCCTTACTGGATTAGTGTAGCTCACCCCTTATTTAACTATTTCAGATCAGGAGGACCCAGTTCCCAAACTCGATCTGCAAGAAAGTTACGAGTAAATGTTAGATACTTTATAGTTTCCTTTATTTTTTTCATTTTTCGTATTTCTTTCAGAGAATTTGTTCCGTGGTGTTAGTACTTTTGAGTTATCATGTAAGAGATGTTAACCTTAACCTTTATTTTACTTCCGCATTCAAATTATTATATGCATTTCCTTTTGAATTTTCGCGGCTGTTACACTGGGTTTCCTGAATTTTTCTTGTAGAATTCAAAACACTCGTCATACACTTAAAAATACTCCAAAAATCCGTGTCCAAAACTCATTCTGGCAAATTTTTGGGGTTCGGCACGGCGGCGGGGGTTCGCCTCGACCTAGTCAGTTTTGGCTGGTTTTGATCGTATTCCTGCAGAAGAACACGTTAAGGGCCTTAGTTCGCTAGAAAATCTCAAAGAAAATTGAACTTACCGGCGGGGGAACCTTCAAATGCGACAGCTCCGCCAGTCCTCCTTCGCGGTTGAGGTTTTTTCTTTAGCTACCCTGCACAGAAAAGGAAGGTGAGTACAATTATCAAAAAATCACGTGAAACAAGAATAGGGAAGGGGCTCACCAGAGGGGTTTTGAGGTTTTAGCCACGGCAGCTCCACTAGGCTTTGCCCGCAGTTTTCAGCTCAGCCGTCGTTCCTCTTACTCTGATTTGGCCACATGGGTACTAAGAATCGAATTCTGAGTGGCTAGGAAAAATTTTTACTTTTTTGGGCAGTCGGCGGTGGCTCCAGCGAGGCGGTAGTTGACGGTCGGCCTCTTTCTCCAGTGTTTGATTCTTCTTTTCCAGTGGAGACTGGCGGCTAGGGTTTAGGTTTCCGTGTGATGCGAAGTATTTATAACCATTCGGCATTGATCTGGACTGTTAATCGCAATCAATCTCATCCGTCTGATCGAGCCAAGGAGAAAACGAATCTGAACCATTCATCGCAATTAATCTCGACCGTTCGATCGCGCATAAGATGAAAACGGATCTAGACCGTCCACACGCGCATGATCGATCCTCCGATTGCAGGACATGTAGATCGCCAGCGTGACCTCCCGCGTGGCACCAACGTCAGCGCGCCTGGCAACACGACACCCTTCGGTTTGTCGAGGCTGCTGACTAGGCGGTCCTATGTGGTTGAACTTTTTTTATTTGCACTTTGATCTCTTATTTTTAATTTTTCTTTCAAAAACACCTACCGAACTCAAATTTTCATCACTTCTTTCCAAAATTATTTTCAATTTCGTTCTTAATTCATTTTTTTTTCAAAAATTTAATCAAATTAAAATAAAATAAAAATTTTAATTATATATATATATATTTCATAATCTATAAAATTATCTCGGACCAATTTTCAGGTCTGGGTGTTTCATCCAAGAAGTATTTTTTTACTCAATTTTAACATAATTTATCCTTTTAGAAATTTCTGAAGTAACATTTTATAAATTGTTTAATTTATGTTACCCTCCATACCTCTTAAACTAAAATTTTCAAACATACTATAAAATATGTCTTATAATTTAATATCCGAGCTCGAAATATAGCCCGGGATTAATTTTAAAAATTGAAAAAATATATATAATTTATAAATTTATAAATTTTTATTTAATGTGAAATTAAGAAAAAAATAAGTTGAGAATAAAATTGAAAACAATTTTGGAAAATTGAAAATAAAAACTTGGGTTTAGATAGTGTTGTTGAAATAAAAATCGAAAATTAGAGGTCAAACGCAATTAAAAAAAATTACACCGCGTAGGATTGCCCAATCAGCAGCCCCCACGAATCAAAGCGCGCCGATGGCAAGGCACGCTGATTCAGTGCCACGTGGAGGCCACGTTGGCAATCCACGTGCCTGCGATTGGACAGCCCAGAAGCATTCCCGCACGTGTAGATGGTCTGGATCCATTCCCTCCTCATGCGCGATCGGACCATCATGATTAAACACTATGAATGGTCCATATCCGTTTCATCTTTAAACGCGATCGTACGGTCGATATCAAATTACGATGAACGGTCCATATTTATTTTTTCTTTAAACGTAATCGGACGGTCGAGCTTAAACATGACGAACAGCCCAAATTTAAGAGAGATGGGTATAAATATCTCGCATCATACTGAACTCAAACCCTACCCACCAGCCTCCCGCCGGAGAAGGGAGCTGCCCGCCGCCTGCCGCCGCGCTAGAGCTACCTCCGACCGCCTTCGATGATCCCCTTTTTCTTTTCCATTTCGTACAATTTTTCTACAATTGTGTTCACCATTCTATTTTCTATAGGTTGACCGAAGAAAAACGCTCAGCTGCGAATGTGAGTCAGTGGAGCCACCGCACCAAAAATTCCACCATTGGTAAGTTTTTTTTCGTCTTTTTTTGGCCAACCGAGGTCCCCTACGTGTTCTTTTGCAGGGATTAGTATAAAATAAGCCAAAACTGATCAAAACTGACAGAAAATGGCCAGTTCGAGGCAAACTGCCTTCGTGAATGGTGGTGTCATCGCCGAAGTACGGTAGTGTCGCTGTACCAGAATTCTGAAATTGGTCGGAAAAGATTTTTAACACCGATTTTGAGTTTTTTTTGGATATTTTTAGAATGTAAAGCGTGTTATAATCTCTGCATAAAAATTCAGAAAATTTTGGGACCGCCAGTAGGCGTAGTAGAAAGTTCATTGTTTCGGATATTAATTTGGGTAAGAATCCATCGCCTTATTCCCTATTATGGAATTGAAGTTTAATTATCAATAATACGATATTTTGCGTAATTTAGAAAATTTTAAAAATTAATTACAGGTTATTGATAGAGGCAGAACTGATTATTTATTATTATTTGTCATATTTAATCGATATTTTAATTTTACAGCTTTAAATGCATGATAATATACTAGAATTGATAAAATGATTCAGTTGTGTTTTCTTTATGTATGTATTGTTTGTCTTGCATTGATTTACGGTGAAATTATGAAATTAAAAATTAAATATAAACGGAAAATTAATTGGTTAAGTGAGTGAATGAATAAATGGTAGGCTTACGAGATATCCAAAGAGATAGTGGACGGATCGGGTACATAGAAAATCCTACCGTGAATGTTGCCTCATACCGAACGAGGTATCAAGGATTAGTATTTTTGGCGCTCATACCATATGGGGTATGGGGACGATCCGTTTCACCCTCATACCGAACGGGGTATTGAGGGATGACATTCTTGGTGCTCATACCAGATGGAGTATGGGGATGGTCGGTTAGTTGATAATGTTGAATAATGGTTTACACGTAGTGGAACATCCCTATGGGCCCTTAAGGATAGCAGTAGGCAAATAAAAAGGGAAATTTATTGTTTTTACTCATTTGAATATAAGATTGGAATGTTATTTGAGTTATTGTCTCTATAGGTCGATTTTGAAATCTTGCAAACAATAAAATATGCAATAAATGATTTTTTTTTATGATAAATGAGTTTACTTAAATCAAGAACTACATTAGTTGTTTTTATGATTTTACCAACCTTCAGTTTCTGTATCAGTGAATAGTGTGATATTTTTACTGGGTTAATGTAGCTCACTATTTCATTAACTATTTCAGATAAAGAGGAATAAGACTTAGATTCCGATCAACAAGAGAGTTCTAAATAGTTCACTACCTGAATTCCCTTCAAAAGCTAGTAAAGTTCGTCCTAAAATACTCAACATATTACTTTTTATTTATTTCCTTGATTTTATTTGTTATTTTAGAAGGGTCGTTCCCGTAACCTTATTAGATATTCTAAATTATTGTGTAAGAAATATAAACCATAAACTCTATTGTTTCGCTTCTATATTTAATTCATAATTTTATTTTCTTTTAAGTTCTAGATCTTTACATATAAGTTATGATTATCATTAAAAAAACAAAAATAAAAACCTTTAACTAAAGAAGTTTACTTTAATAGAATTTTTCTTAAAAAAAAATGTACAAAAGAAAATCGTTGCTTGTGTGAAAAGAGGAAGATTGGATAAATGGAAAGAAAAGGAAATTGAAAAGAATGAACAAAAAAGGGAAAGAAGAACAACGATCGCAATTGACAACAAAGGGAAGATGATCAAAGATGAGAACTAAAAAGCATAAGAAGTGTGTCTAAAAGCTTGAAATCAACTAAAAGATAGCGAGCTATGGTAATTGATTATATAAAAAAGCAAAAATGCATTAACTATGAGGAGAGCGTAGGGATTTGGTAGTTGGTAGAGAAATAGAGGGAGATTTGATAGTAAAATTGAATAACACGAGATAGAGACTTTCAATAAGAGACAAAATGTTTAAAAAATTAAGAGAAAAAAGGTTGATCACCATAAGTCAAAAGTAAAAATTTTAGGTTTTTTAAGATAAATCATCAGCAACACTCGTATATTGTGTTCGTATTATTTAAGTTAATATTTGAAAATATAAGTCAAGACTTGTTTAATTAAGGTTTTAGAGTAACCACACTATTCTTTTTCTATTTCAACTATAGTTTATATATATATATATATTGCTGAAAGTCCCAACATCTAATGTTGGTTCTACATGGCTGCAATTAATAAAACTTTAAGCAATGTTATTTTGCTAATTTTTCACCAAACATGTCAATTACATGATATGTTTCAATAACATTATCATAATAATTTTATATCAAAGATATTATAATAATTATTCACTAATAAAAAAACATGTTATTCAATTCCATCACTCATTGCAAACTATATTGATAAATATCTCTTATATTGTGTAAAGAAAATATTATAATGAGAATTTATCTAATTATAAACATAATTTATAAAGTTTCTTAACTAAAAGATTAATGTAACTTAGATACTACTATATTCTAATGAATTAATAAACAATATAACATTTACAATGAAATATTTATTATAAGTGGACATTGATATAGTAAATATTATGATATCTTATACCTATCAATACATGCATATATACATATATATGTATATAAATAAAAGAGATCTTTTTTGTTATAAAAGTAAGTTAATAATTAACAATTATAACCACACATATATAGATGATAATCTCTATCTCATGTTTAAAAAAATTAACTATATATACTTAATTAAAAAAAAGTAATCCAAAACTTGGTAAAATTATCAAATGGGTATCTTGAATTCATGAGTGTATATATATATATATATATGTATATGTATATGTATATATATTAGAAATGCTTATGAATGAACGAGAGGTAATTAGCCGGTTATATTCATTGGGTGTTAGATCACGATCAACATGTTTTCATAAAATATATAATACACAAAACGGCAAAACATTTCAGCGTTTAGAGATACCTTAAAAAGCTGATTATTAAAGTTTGGCATTATTAAGAGAAACAAATCCATCAGTTTCCTTTCTTGTTTGTAGCTTTCAATTACTTTCCTGTTTGGCTGAAGAAAAGAGAAAGAAGATGAAACTGAAATAGGAAACTAGAAATGTCTTTGATAAAGACAAAAACCTTATTCTATATGTTGGATGTTTTATAATATGGTAGTATAAACCAACAATTTAGTGGAACTTACTATGGTTTCCTGTTTTATTTGTAGATTTCTTTTTTTTTTTTTTAGTTGGGTGATTAGCTATCATAAGAAAGTGATTAGATGATTAATAATATAATTAAATATAATTAAAAATGTAATTATTGAGATAATAGAAAGTATGGTGGAGTTGCGAAATAATTATGCCAAACAAAATTGCAAATATTAGTATTTGGTTTTCCCACACATGAAAATGCATCAATCCCGTATGCCAAACTTCGGCCAGAATTTTGGTCAAGTTTGAGGGCCCACATTCACATCTAATTTATTATTATTAAACAACATTACTACATTAATCTTCATTATTACATTCCTTAATTTGTCTTAAAGTTAATTTAATAATAATAATAATAATTTAATAATTTTTTAATTAATATATTAAATTTTAGTTATTTTTATTTTTTGGTTAACGAATGAATAAAAATTACATGTTTAAAATAAATAAAGAATATTAGAAACTAAATTCTAATTTAAAAAAGAATTAGACACCAAATTATAATAAATGCTAACCTTTAAAAACTATTTTAGCAATTAATTATTATTATTATTATCATTAATATTTATTATGAAAAATTAATAAATTAACATCTAAAGTTGATTATTTATTGCAATTTAATTTATAAATTTTTATTATAATTTAGTTATTGATGATTTATATTCATTTTAAATAATAAATTTTCTTCTATTTTCTAATCGAAAAAACTAAATTACTAAAACTAACATCGTAAAAATATTAATTTGATGATTTTAACTATTTAATTAAAATAATAAACCAATAATAATTTTAAGTCATTTTTTGAATTATGTTTTAAAGTATCCAAAAATAATATAATTATTTTATCTTTTTTTAAGGAAATGAAACAAAATTATACATTTAAAATAAATAAAAAATGTCAAAAATTTAATCATAACCAAAAATAATTGAAGATGAAATTATAACAAATACTAAATTAATTTACTCTTAATATTATTTTGATAATTACAAAAATGACAGAATCTTACCCAAACCACGAAACGCAGCCGTTTTAGGTAGTCTCTTGAGGGAATAGAAATGGGCTTGGGCTAAATGTGGCCGAAGAAAATAGAGCATAATAAAATATTACATAATAATATATAACTTAACCAATTTCCAAAATATATATTATTTTTAATTTTCTAAATTTAGATTAATACAAATTTCCAAAAAAATATATATATATGTAAATATTTTTTATATATTATATATTGTACTTAGTGTATTATATTTATTGCATAAAATATACGATTCAACACAATAAATTAATTATTTGATTTTATTTAAATTTACTTCCTCAAAATCATTTGTAATTAAAATTAAATTAAAAATATTGATTCAGAATTATTTGATTGTTTATTATTATTATTATTTATATATATTTTTTACATTTTGTAATTTACTTTTGTCGACCTCTTCCCGATTGACCGTTGACTCTCGACTCTCCCGCTAGGGTCCGTGTGAATTTCCTTAGCAGCCGAACTGTCTCGTTCGGATTCTTTCTTCTGAAACCAGAGGGCGAACCTCGCAAGATACGCCAAGCATGACCATGCATGGTGTCCGAATCTCTGTCCAAACTCCAATCTACCAGTCAAGCAATCTCCGTCGCCGGCTCAATCCAGAGAGAGAACGGAGACTAGTCAAAATCAAAGGATGGGGCTCCGTGGCTGCGTGTCTTAATGTGGAGGTGAAGGCGCCGGAAAATGCAGGGAAGGTAGGGAGAAGTAAGGATGTGATCGAGACGGATAATAAGGTTGTGGTGGGGACTTACGCACGAACACCGGTGGTTCTGGCCAGTGGCAAGGGCTGTAAATTGTATGACGTGGAAGGGAAAGAGTACCTGGATATGAGCGCTGGGATCGCGGTGAATGCTCTTGGTCATGGTGATCCTGACTGGGTAAAGGCTGTTGTTGACCAGGCCAAGACTCTTACTCATGTCAGCAATATATACTACTCCATCCCTCAGGTTTAAAAATTTCTTCCATCCACTTAAATGTATGTCTATGTACCTTACATGTACCATATATATGTGTGTGTGTGTAGCTTAAATGTCTACATTTGCGTAGATATAATGCATTATGCATGGTCTGTGGTTAGGTGAAGTTGGTTTGGGTTAACTTGGTCGTTATTGTTATCTTGGAAGAAGCATAAAGAGGGACAAGTTTTTAATCAAAATGAAACTGGAATCATTTCATTGATAGCTAATTTGAGGAGAAACGTGAGGTGGCCAATTATTGTGGCTTCTGAGTTACAGCTCTTGTTCGGTTTGATTATAAATAAAACTGGAGTTGAAATCACGGATCCTATCCTCAAACAAGACTTAGAAGAAATAAATTGTAGCAGTAGAACATAGTGAACATGATAGACATCTACAATCTTCCAACATGATGACATTACTTATGCACAAGGAAAACAACTTGGTTTCATTGTTTTTTTTTTATTTTTATTCTTTGTTTCTTTCTATTTTATTTAGAGCTGTTGCTTGGTGCTGCTTTGTAAATGATTCTTGAGAAGGAAGTTTTAACTTGATGGCTACTTGTTGATGACTTTGTCTTCTGGTTGCAAACTTTGTTTAACTTTAGAAGTTGAGGAGCTATGAAGTTCCTCTTAGACTCAAAGCTTATCTACGAAAAGGAGAAAATAAAAGGGGAACCAAATAGTCTGTCAAGACAACATGAGAAGGGGATGTGGAAAAAAATATACATGGGTAGGGATAAATTTCATGAATGCATCAGATGGAGGGTAGTCAGTGGGGATAGAATCAATTTTTGGAAGGACCTTGGATTAGAGAGGGAACGCTCAGAAATCAGTTTTCCTATATTTTCGCTATTGCACGGCACAAGGATATTTCAGGTCATGAATCATTAAGAGATATTAAGGGGGAAGGAAGTTGCATGTGGATGTGATGAGGAATCTCAGTGATCGGGAAATTAATGTATATAAGTCCCTCCTAAGTACACTTGCTTTTATCTCAATGGAAAAGGAGTTGCATGTGGATGTGGTGAGAAACCTCCATGATCGGTAAATTAATAAATATAAGTCTCTCTTAAGTACACTCTCCTTCGCTTCAATGGAGAAGATGACTAACCAGTCTAAAGTCTCAATACCACATGAACAATTTCTGTTAGCTTTTTCTATTTTTATTTAGTTAAAATTGGTACCATAGAGGCCACTTTTCCTTTCCAACAAATTTAAAAGGTGAATGTTTCATTTAGAGTTGCTTTCTTTACGTGGGAGGCAGGACATGAGTGTATTCTTATCATTGACAAGTTAACAAGGAGGGGAAAGATTATGGTGAACAATTATTCTTTATGCAAGAGGGAGGCGAAATCTTATAATCACATCTTGCTTTGGTGCCCATTTACGTATAAATTATTGATCATGGCGTACAGGTTACTAAGGATTAGTTGGGCAATGGCTGGTATTGTAAGGGATGAGATTTGGGTCTAAAAGGGTGTTAGTGGTGCAAAGAAACATGTGGGTCTCACTCCCCTTACTATTTTGGATGGTGTGGGAAGAAAGAGTGGAAAATGATTTTGATAGAGATAGAGATAGATGGTTCCAAATCCTGAGTTTTTTGGTTATGAGTTATCATCTTTATTCTATGAAGGATTTTAGAGATTTTATTGATATCTTGATTGATATATAAATTTTTTTGTATGTGGGTTAGCACCTCATTGGTACTTGTATATTAGTAATACATATTATACTTTTTATTTAAAAAAAAAGAGGGAACCAAATAGTTGTAAGATGTTCCATGTCTCAAAGAAGTAGAAATAAATAGCAAATGCTGAATTCTTTTCTATCAAGGAGATTAATAAATAAATATAAAATGTTATATCCTCCTACAATCTTCATCTTCCAAGTCCTCTCACAATCTTTCTCTCTCCTTTACCTCTCCTTCGCCATAAACCCTTGTAAACACCCAATACCATCCATCCCTGTCTTCAAAGAAACACGAAATAGAGCACTCCTCCACTAAACATCAAGGCATCGAAGATTGTTTTTGTTCCATAAGATAATGACTTTGCCAGCAGTCCCAATAACAAGCAATTCCTTCCATCCCACCTCTACTATTTTCCAAATGCTATAAACCATATTATTCGAGAAGGAGTTCATTTTCATTTCTTGAATGCAGATCACTTCAAGTTTTCATCTTGACATGCAACTTCTAATTATTGACCTTTTCTTGTGATCATTAAGTTCCCTTATATTCCACGAGGTAATATGATCTAGGGTGAGGTCAAAATTGAAACCTTGTCCTTCCCGCTCTTCTCAACCTTCTTAGATTTATTATAGTTGATTTATGATGATAGTCCCTTCAATTCCCTTTCTTTATTTACTCCTTATCTTTTCTTAGCTGATTTAGGATTTCTTCCATTCACCTTCTCCTTTCTCCTCCTCCCGATCTCTCTGAAAAGGTCCATGGCCTGCTCTTCAAATCCCTCAAAACTAATGTCAAACGTTTTGCTTATCCGCTGAATATTGTTGAGGACCATCTTCATTCTGCCCTCCCTATTTTCACCATTATAGATTGCTGCCCGTAGATTCCTCCCTTCTGAAACGACAACCAGAGGCAAGACAGCCTCCCCCTTAGCTCCTCTGGATTTTTGGCTTCGCCGCCAACACTTCCCTCCATTGACGGCTAACACTCCTCCTTTCCTTCATCCTCTCCCAATCAATTGCATTCTCCCAGTCGTCTTACGTCACCCTTGCCCCTCTACTTCTAATTCTCAGCCCCAAGCCTTTCTATTTTCCTTGGGCCAAGGGCTTCGAATTTTCTTAAACCCAGGTCTGTTTCCCATAATCCATTTCCCGTTCTCAGCGCACCAATTTCTTCTCTTTGAATTCTCGTTAAACCAGGCCGCCCTTTAGTGATGGACTTAGACATAAGAGTTACTTCCTTGCTTATCATTTTATCTTGTTCTTAGGGTTTTTATATCCTGTACTTCCATGTAGGTTTTTTTTATGCTCTTTATAATTTTTTTGTTTATGAATTGGTTATATATTCTTGTAGGTAGAGCTTGCAAAACATCTAGTGGCATGTTCTTTTGCCGATCGTGTGTTTTTTTCAAATTCTGGAACAGAAGCAAATGAAGCAGCTATAAAATTTGCTAGGAAGTTCCAAAGACACTCAACTCCTGATGCAGAGGTGCCAGCCACAGACTTCATTTCTTTCTCCAATTGCTTCCATGGCAGGACTATGGGTGCTCTTGCTTTGACAAGCAAAGAACAATACAGATCACCTTTTGAGCCTGTCATGCCTGGTGTGACTTTTATAGAGTATGGAAATATCCAAGCTGCAAAAGAATCAATTAGGCGTGGGAAAACTGCTGCAGTCTTTGTGGAACCCATCCAGGGAGAAGGGGGCATATACAGTGCAACAAAAGAATTTTTACAGTGTCTGCGAAGTGCTTGTGATGACACTGGGGCTCTTCTGGTCTTCGATGAGGTAATCATCCAATTCAATGCCAATTATAGTTGCACTCAAGTAACATAATCTAGTTTTGAACATAGTTGCATTCAATTAATACGATATTTGTTAATTGTTCAGAAATTATTGTGCATGCACTGTGTTCTATCATCGGTGCATGCCAAGTGGTTCCATAGTAACAGAATGTGGTTCCATAGTGAACCCCTAGGCCACTTGAAAAGACAGCAAGGCATTAAACTATAAAATTTCATTTTGAAGATCCTGTATCTCCCCAAAATCTGAAAATTAAAATTTACGCAGGCCTATGATTGAGCATTTGGCAGATAGAAAAACAATGGGATGCCAGGCAGAAGCATTATTTGCCAGCTTTATCAATTCAAATCTTGAATTCATTTCCTACTGGGATCTTTAAGTCATAAAATTACTATATGGTACATGCTTTTCTTGGTTCTGTAGGTTCAATGTGGTTTAGGTCGCACTGGATATCTCTGGGCCCATGAAGCCTATGGTGTCTTCCCTGACATTATGACCCTTGCCAAGCCTCTTGCTGGAGGCCTGCCAATTGGAGCTGTACTGGTGACTGAAAAAGTTGCTTCTGCTATAAATTTTGGTGACCATGGAAGCACATTTGCAGGCAGTCCTCTTGTGTGTAATGCGGCTCTCACCGTCCTGGAGAAAATCTCAAAACCTAGTTTCTTGGCTAGTGTTTCTAAGAAAGGCCAGTACTTCAAGGAAATTTTACAGGAAAAGCTAGGTGGGAACTCACATGTGAAAGAAATACGTGGCATAGGGCTTATCATCGGAATTGAGCTGGATGTTCCAGCAGCACCACTCGTAGATGCTTGTCGGAATTCTGGACTTCTAATACTAACTGCTGGGAAAGGAAATGTTGTCAGACTTGTGCCTCCATTGATCATAACAGAACAAGAGCTTGAACAGGGGGCTGAGATTTTGTACAACGCTTTGCCAGTGTTAGATGAAGGCAAGTAGGTAAGCAAATTTCCTGCATTACTGTTCTCATTTTATACTGTGGCTCACAGATTCTATGGAATGTAGAAACTGTAAGTTATTTGTAGAAAACTAAGCTTTAGCCCATTTCGTTGCACACTATGAGAAGATACTTGGCTGGAGCTTTCTGTGTATGCTTCTTTGTAGAATAAATTGCAATTATTCTCATAAGCATAAATTTACCTCTCCATTTTAAAAAAGTTAGACTTGTAATCATTATATTCTCTCAGATGCAGAAATTGCTCCTGTAAATATTGCATATCTCAATGTAGGAATATTTGAATAGATAATTCATTACAATACTAATACACAACAAGAATTTGTTATTAGAAAATGGAAATCACTTTTCAATCCAAAAAGCCATATTACTTCCTCTTCAGTATCAAAACCCAGTTAACTAAGGTTCAAACTATCTACATTACCAGCAAAAAGCTTGCAAACATGCAAATTCTGCAGCTCTCTGTAACTAGAATTAAAATCCATTGTTCCCCGTCTCTAGGTAGGGGTGAGCGTATGATCGGATCAAATACTCTATCAAGGTAACCTTAGTTCAGATTGGACCAGACCGAAAATCTTCAGTTTGATCTGGTCTTGGACTGAAGTAACCTGAAATTTGTTAAAAAAAATTTAATTTTAATATATTATTTATATATTTAATATTTATTATTTTATTTACATAATGTATAAATAAACATATATATTACTTATTTATTATTTTAAGTTTTAATATTAAAAAATCCTAACTGGATCAAATTCAGAATGTTTGGACTGAAGATCGGATTGAATAATATTTTGTCTGATTTTCTGTCTGGACAGGATAGTACTCATTCCTATTTCTTGATGTACATCCTTCTCCGTTTCCGTCTCAGTTTCTTTCTCCCTCTGCTTCTTGGTTTTTCTCGTCTACTCCCGCATGTCCTTATATTCTGTTATCATCAACAGCTTCTTATTTTCCAAGTTATGACCCAAAAATACTTTTCGATACAATTAAAATAAGCCTTTACTTCTCTTGCTCTCTATGTTCTGAGTATATATGCTTACTGGTTAGAATCAGATTAGTTTAACTGGTTTTGATATGATTACTTTTAAGTGGTGGAGGTGGTGGAGTGTATGGGTTGCAGGTGTTTGAAGCTGACTGGTTAGAATCAGAATACTGTATATCCCTTAGCTGGTTTATAATTGGGTGTAGAATATGTGGAATGTTATTCCTTCTAGTATTATTTTTGGATTGGTTGAATATGGGTGTAGGTTGGTCTGGTCTTAAGTGTTAAATGATATCTTCTTGCTATCTTTCTAATTCTGATTTTAACCAATAAGGAAATTACTAAGTTGATATTTGCCTTAGAACTCGAGGACAAATGGTAGAAACCTATAGAACAGATTATGTTCAAGTAAAATCGTAAATCGTAAGAATAGATGGCTTAGTACCCTAAATTTTTTGCTTACGGGTCATCCTCCGGTTTATTTTGAGACTTATAGAAAAATTACTGGAACGGACGACTAAGCTGTAAATAATTGTACATGCTCATTGGCACCCCTTGTGCTCATACTATACTACTCTTCTACTTTTCATTTCAAAAAAAAAAAGAAAAAGAGATAATCACCTGGAAAGCAAACTCTGTTAAAAACTACATCAAACATTTCGAACGACTCCTGTAAAGATCTTGTTTGTTTAAGGTTTGTTAATTCCACCATTGGTTCATAATAGGTTCGAAAAAGCCTATATATTTTTCCCACATTGGCTACTCAAATCAATCTTTCTGCAATTACATTAGATGTCACTGTAATGTTTCACCTATAGATACACAGATGCGATATTCTCTTTTTAATTCTCATATTGCTTCTTCTACATGAAAGAATCTTTTTGATTTATACAACCAACCTTCATTTTTTCTCCTTCAACCTCACAAATTTGGTCCTGACTTTGTACACTGCAGAACTCCTATCTTCAGTATATCAATTACCGTACCCTAAAAGTTGTTGGCTGTTTATCTTTTTCATATATTAAAGACTTGTTCTTCTTGCTTACACTCCTGAACTGAAGACTGATGAAAGAAGAAAGCTAGCGAATGCGAATGAACTTGAAAAGTCTGGCTACCAAACATGAAGAAAATGGAGCAATGAGGAAGACACCAGGTAGAAGCATCAGATCGTGTGAGGAAGATGAATGTTGGTATAATGGTGGGAAAGAAGCTGGGAGCTGAGAGATATATATATATATATATATCTATATATATATATGTTTATAGCTTCACCGTTTATTCGTCGTACTGTGATCTATAATGTTTGTCTCCTCCGACGAGGCTTCATGTTTGTCGCCTTTATATCTTTCAATCATACAAATTTACAAAGACAAAAAATACAAAAGTATTCAGTCCATAATTATAAAAACCCAAGACAGTGCATCACAAAATAATCCACAAATTTTATTTTGAAATTTAACGAAACCGTAAGAGTATAATTTGCCATGAAACAAAAATTGAAAGACAATGTTTTTAGGCTTTTCAAAACTTTAGTATGAAAAGATAAAAACTGTAATTATCTGAAGTTCAAAATACAGTAAACATAATAATATTAATGATGATATGATGACGATAATAATATAATAAATGATAAACCCACTTATAATAAATAACTAAACTACAATAACTCACATCTAGTTTCCATCTCTTTCAATCTTCTTCTCAACATAAGTCTACACCCTTTTTAATCTTTCTCAAAATAAGGACACTACCAAAATCATCTGAAGCCAGATGACATTATGCATGTAATAAAAGAATTCCATCATACGAACCCATCCACATTTTGAAAAAATAACCGCATGACATCCCAATTCAGCTGTGTAATAATCTTAGGCATGATCATCTTTTAGGCAGGAGAGAAAATGGCCCCCGAAAAGGATAACATGCATCTTAAAAGGACCAATCACCTTCTGTCACTTCGATGTCTCGGTTCTCTCTCTTCCCTCCTTCCTTTGTTATCATAATCTTTGGTTCTACTATGATGTCTAGGTTCTCGCTCCTCCTTCCTTCCTTTATAACGTTCATCTACTGCACTACTTTTCCTATAGCTATCTCCATTTCTCAACTCTTCCCTGTTGCCATCAGCGTTTCTCTTCCCATAATCTCTGTCATCTCTCCTGTCCCCTTGGCTACCAGTGTCAGCACCTCTCCTACTACGGTCACCATCATCCCTTCCCACATGATGATCATTATCCACATCTCTTTTTCTGTAATCTCCTCCATCTCCGCGTTCTTTACGGTTATCTACACTGCGCTTTCTATACTCTCCGTTGTCCCTCCCATCTCTATGACCATCCATATAACCAGTTTGTCTTCTATAATCCCGCTCATCTCTCCTGTTTTCATCTCTTTCTCTGTGTCTCTCCATAGGCTTCTTCCCGTCCCCGCTCTCTTCTAGAAAGTCCATGTCTCTTCTGTTACCACCAGACTGACTTGCTCTCCTGTCTCGATGCATCCCATCTTCTGAGCTCCGTTCATCCTTCTGTCTGTGCCTATCAGTTGAATATTTCTTTTGCCGATCCCCATCTTGCAGGTCATGGGGAACCCGCCTGCTAGTTTTTTGTTTTTCTAATCTCTCATCTTGATCATGGTCCCTACGTCTCTTCTCTCGCTTGGGACTTCCAGAGGCATCCTCGTCAAACACCATTTCATAGTTATCTCCACCGTGCTGTCTGTTGTCTTCTTTTAGGATGTATTTAGGATGTTGGTTAGTAGCAGAACTGCCAGCACAGTCTTTAGCAATATGATCAAGAGAGCCACATTTGAAGCAACCTCCTCCTAAAAGAAAATTAGAAAGGAAAAACCCAAGTTAGCTTCATATTGCAGAATAAAACACTGCAAAGAGGACCAGGCTCCATTAGTACCCAAAAAATTCGCCATTTTTTTTGAGATAAATGTATAGTAATTTAAAATGAAAATGTTCAAAAGAACAAAACATTTTTTTTACATTAAAGTTTATTTTTTCCTGAGTGCAACATAGACATACCATGATACCTATTTTTATATGTAAAATATATAAAATTTGAAAATGAAAAACAAGAAAGTATTCTCATTTATGAAATGACGTCATACTTTTCTAGAAAATACTTAAAAGTATTTTCGAACTCATGATATATATACATGTATATGTATATATATTCATCTCCTAAATATTGTTCTCATTTTTCACTCCATATGTTCTTACATTCTTATACACAAATGTGTGCAAAAATTAAAACTATAAGATGTTTTCATGAACCAGGTAGATAGCTACTTCCACATTCAAACACCCTTATCCCTCTGAACCTATTGCTCCTCCTTTCCTTTTAAGAAGTTTTTGACTTGCATAAATGCTTTAAAATGAGCTAGATTGGAGGGAAAGCCCTCAAGTTGCGATTTTCTTAGTTGCATAAAACCATATCGTGGAACAAACTTAAAAATAGTAGTTGATTCTAATTTTCTTCCTTTACAATATTTAGTTCATGCACATCTTCAAAGGTAAACCTAGTCCATTAATATCATTTTATGCTTTGCCATTTGCCATTAGTCATTGGCCATTTGCTGAGGAATTCAGGGCATAATGCCAGACCCAAACCGCCTAAAACCAAAACCAAGGTAACATAGGGAAAGGCCATACTCATAGTTACTGTAAATCCTAGCCTATTAAACAGAAACATTAGTAAAACTAAAAAAAAACCAAACTAAATGACTAAGTCCTCCTAATAGTCATATCATGGCCTCTCCATAACGAAGATTCAAGGTCAACTCCTGACAACCACAGCTTGCACTTTGCTGAAAAAAGAAAAAACCAAAATTTGCAACACATCTGAAGATTGGCTAACCATATTTTCATCCAAAGTTGCATGAAGCTGGAGGTTAAAGTGCCTCCTCTCTCAAAACTAGTGAAGAAAGCACAATGGCATTTTTTAAGAGAAAACAATAAAAACACACGCATAATAGAGTAAACCGGAGGCAAAATCCAATAACGGTAAACTTACCGGAAGAAAACCAGATGGATAAAAGGGTAAAAGAAAACCTAGAAACAAACAGCAGGTTATCAAGAACGTACAAAATCACATGACACAAGTACCACAAAAAAAACTTCTCAATTCCTATAAAAACTAGAAAAACAAGTTCAGGCAACGCCTTATAAACTGGTAGTGTACATTACCTCTACCTACTTGGTTATTACACAAAGAATAAACCAAAGGCAACATTCAACAACAGAAAAATTTGCAGGAAGAAGACCTAACACATGAAAGAGGAAAGAAAACCATGAAACTAATAGTAACCATCACGAATGCAGCAAAATGACATGACACAAGAGTTACTTCAAATAAAAAATTCCCCACTTGCAATAAACCAGAAAAAGAAATGCAAACTGTGCCTCATATCAAGTGGTTGCATACCATACCTCTCCCCATTTGGCTATCTTTGCGCCTATACTGGGACCAAAGTTTTGCAACACTTTGACTGAAATCCACATGTATCCTTCTATCATCAATTAAAGCATTATCCATCTGCCACAAAAATTAGGTCAACCAAGAGAAGAAAATTTTTCTGCCAACTCTCAATATAAACAAATGAAATAGCTTATTTGTTATTAAATGAGACAAAAGGAGCATATTTGGCTGTTTACATGAGCTGGAAATTTTTTATAAGCCTATTTGTTTATAAGATGATCAACATTTTCAAAAAATTCCGAATAATGCTAAGCACCATGCAAGCCACATTCCTAAGAACTGACATCATTTATAAGGAATCGGAACCCAAGATAAGAAACTGTAGGAGGACTGCGAGTATCAAAGCATCCACTTTCAAAAACAAATGCTGAAATCAAGAATGCCATACTAATTACACTTCATAATAAATATAAATCTAGGGACACAAGAAAGGTATAAATAAACAAAAAATTATGTGGTCCACAGTGCCAGCTTGGGCTTTGTTTAAAATTATTGCTACTCCAAAATCTTCAGGGTGCCAGTGTAGAGGACATGCAGATATGGGCCCTGGACCAGTGCATAATTTTCACTAAAGTGGAAGGATGAGATGCATGTCTACTGGTTACTTGACCATTTCCTCCGTCCATATCAGATTTGCTTTCATCTTATGCGGCAATAAAGAGATCATTTATTAAAATTTATTTACTTATTTGATCAGAGTTGTAAGCAATACTGCTTTTCAGTAGTAGTAAAGTGGATACTTGTTCAAGGCCCTCAAGTATGTTCCCCATGGTAGATATCTTATTGTTGGTCGTATTAGAGTGTCAGTAACTATGCAAGATCAAGAGAAACAAAACTCCTAATAGCCCAGGTATATGGAGCAAAAACAAAGGGTCATGCATGTTTAAAACACAGTAAAGCAGAAGAGGAAGATCCTAAGGTGGACGCATTCCAATAATAAGATATATTTATGTAATTGTAATGTTTATGTAGTATATTTACAAACGAGTATCTATAGGCTTACTGATGGTATAGGTTAATTATTTCTTGTTTAGTTAGGATCTCTTGCTCTTCATGCATGCCTAATATCTTCTATTCTCCCTCTAAGTCTTCACCTTTATCCTCTATTTCCCTCTATCTATCTAGGCTTCTATTCCCTTCTCCATATTTTCTCTCTATTTTTCTAAATTGTACGATAATTGTGGTTCTACCACTACTCCTACATCACAACACCGAATAGTCAAGAAAAGAGAGACTCCAGGTCAAGTACCTTGAAGTATGCTTGTTCACATGCCTCTTTATTCTCAAACTCTGGCACAATAAAACACAAACAACCACATAAGGTTACATAAAATAGTATAAATACCAACCAGCAAGCTAAACTGAAAAGAGGAACAAAGTAATGTTGGCAACTGGATTGCCATATTTTGATACAAATACCCAGTGGAAAAAGATCCCTACCTGAATTATTCTGAGGATGTTTGGCTCTTCTTATTTTTTGGCAAAAGGAAGGATAGAAGCTCATCAAGAGCTTAGAATATTTAATGATATGTTTGGTTATGACAAGTTTATAAGCTAGGTAGTGTGTAAACTCTTATTATCAGTATCTAGTAAAAGCTTGTGGTGATAAAACATACAAATTTATCTTTAACCAAACATTATTTCAATATATATATAAATATATTTATATATCTTTAACCAAACAATTCAAAAGCATTGTAGCTCATCAACCCTCAATTTTAAGGTAAGTAGAACGCACCCGTGCATCATGATTTATCCGTCATCATGAAACAAAAAAAATCCATGTCATTTTTTTTTCACTCTTCATAAAATAGCTAAAACTGCACTTTGAACCCTTAACCCTTGGAAAGAGTAATTTTTGGGTGTTATCCAGTCATAATTTTAGGGGTAACTTCTCAAAATACCATAATCATCTTAATGGCTAACATCTTAGTTAAAAGATCTTGTTCAAAGCCACCATCGTCATTGTGCATGGGATCCTCCAGTATAAAGTATCTGCTCAACACAGTCATAGGTAAATGAAAAAAGAATATACTCTGGCCTCTGTCATTAACTCAAATTAGGACCTGCACTTTTAATTACATCTTTTTTAAAACCTGAACTTGATAAACTATGCTGAAAATTGACTCTCACACATTTTATTTGTTAATTAAATCACTATTTATCAGAAAATCTCTAATAAAGCTAATGAAATAACTTAATTTAGCTGTAAGGGTGTGATATTTTTCTCTGTATCTTACTCTAAAAAATGACTGAAGAAAAGCCTTAAATTTGAAAACATTGAAAAACTAGAGACCCTGAAAAGATGTAGTTAAGAGTGTCGACCTAATATGAGAGGCATGTGTTAACATTCTATCACATTACCAGGCACAAATACAGACGTATGCGTTAATATCTGTTTCGCTTCCTTCTTCCAAAGAACAAGGGAGGAAGGAAAAACATGAGGGAGACACACACTCAGTCTTCATTCAGGCCAAAAAAAAAGCTACTTACGTATTATCATGTCATCTGAGCCCCAAGAGCTGTACTATGTTTCTATAAAAATTCATTTACATTTTAATTTAGATAACAAAATACTCCACACAAGGATTTTGATAAATCATTTACAGCAAAACAGAAGTTCAAGTATGCAACGAATGTTTGAAATCTGTTTCTCCATTTATTTATTTTTCTGACTAATTTTTAGCCCACAACCTGCAGTAGCATAGCACGGTTCTCTACTGATATGGAATAAATAACAGGCAACGAGATGCTCAGTCACATGGCGGAGAAAAGATTACACTCACCAATGAAAGCATAGCACAAACTGTCTCCAGTTTTATAATCACGGATTATCTCAGCCCTATCATTGTTCATAACAGTTAGAAAACCACCCCAATCACCAAATAGAACTTTACTGGTGAATTTTTTTAAAGCTAGAAATTGCTTACGATATCACAGTTCCAAATCGTGAAAAGATTGTATGCAAGTCCTCATCCTGCATCAAAAGCATTAACAGTTTTTTTATAACACAGTACTAGGATGGAAAGCAAAGAAAAAGAAACAGTTAGAATGAGGAAAAAAGCAAAAGGTATCTTTCCCTCTTTTTGATCACTAAATAGTAAGAAAGACAAGATAGTAAGCATAGTACAGGGGTATATAACAAGAGATCCCCTCCCATTTGGTTTATTTCTGGCAGAGATGAATCTTGTGAGTGCATAAGAAAGATTAGTTCCTCCCTTATCCTTTTCTACTACATATAATATTTCAAATGAAGGACAACAATCATATTTTCTCATTGTCTTTTATCAACCTCCGCCCATCCACGGCATTTTGCATATTAAAAACAAGATTTCCACAATTACAATATAGAAAGCCCAAGCTATTTGTCCTCATTAGGGTTATGTTTGGATTGAGGAGAATGGAGGAAGGGGGAGAAACGAGATAACACTTTCCTTCGCATTGTTAGAAAGTTATATTTTGAAGGGAAGAAATAGAAAGAAATTGATTATCCTTCTACTTTCCCTCACACTACCAGGTGGTGTCTGGTTGACTGAAAAGGACTATAAGAGAGATGTAATACAATGACTATTGTATTGGATTCTTCTATTACCATATTTAGTTTGCTGAATCACAACCTCCAATAAAATCATGACTACAGCTGTAATCATAATTCAGGCCTAGAAGGTCGTAAATCACCAATTATAGCCTTTTCAGAATACTATTTTTTATAGAGGAAATTATATTCTTAACATTATTCTATACTAATATCCCCCAATCTTAACAAATAAATTAACACCAAAAGCTAGTGTTACATATGTGCAGATTCCAACATTTAAATAAATACGATGATTTTGACATATTCTTTTGTAAATTCTATTAATGAGACATACAAAAATCTCAATTAAATGTTAAAATTGTATTAGAAGCTTCTTATTAAATTTTAGGTTATGTTTGGAACAACTTTAGATTTTTTATTGAGATTATTTGTGTATGTATACAGTATACCGTGCTTATACATATATATATACATCGTATATATCTACCATATACACAGTACGCACACTTTATATAGGTGTTGCAAATACATTTCCAATATACTGTATATCTACAATGTATATACACTTTATATAAATTTTTTTTAAAAAAAGACTTACGTATATATACAGTTTACGTATACTTCATATAGTGTGTGTGTATATATTTCACAATATATATATTATATTACACTTACAGTATATATAGCATGTGTGTGTGTATATATTTCACACTACATGCATTATATTACACTTAGATACATTATATATAATTTGCATATAAACTATATATGCTCACCATATATATTACAATATATGTAGAATGCATGGGTATTAGCTAATGAAGCACACATTTAACAATTTCGGGTATATAATTGTTTTTGTATCTCCGTTACCCATACACGTTTTCAGTATTTCAAATGCATGGGCTCGTTTCTAGATAATGTATAATATGCATTAATATAAAATCATTTTTTCTCCATGTACTTTCTTCCCAATTTTTTAAGGATTCAAACAAAAGGGAGGGAAGTATGATACTTTCCCTTCCTTTGCCTCATCTCAATTTCCTTTTCCTTCCCTCCCCTTCTAACTCTCAAATATAGCCTAGAGCATACATAAGGCCACCAAGCCCCCCCCACCCCAAAATCCAACCCACAGAAAATAAACTAATTCAATTGTCAGAAAAAGTGGAGAAAAATTAACACAATGAGAAAACGAGGACATACTTCAGTGACAGGATTCAGTTTACAAACAAACAGTACATTGTCAGGAGGCTTTATCTCAGCATCAGGGATATCCCCAATCTGCAGTAGAAGTAAAACAATAAGATCATTTCATAATTGCCAGGCAATGTTTAAGAATAAATATGTGGATTATTTATGTCTGAAATCCTTACAGTCTCAAGCACAACTGCACTAGAATGTGCATCCTTTGAACGGAGAACTTCCTCAAGCTCTGCTGCACCTAATTGTTCATCCATCGGCACCCAATCATCCTCAAGCCTCACATTATCATCAACCTGGGCACAATTTCAAGTAAGTAGACCATGACGAAAAAGGGTTAGCCAAACATAATCATCATGTTGATAACAGCAAACAGTGTTCAATACAAAAGATAGCCTTAATTACTGGTAACATGTCATCTGACCTCTCTAACATGTTAAGCACCTTTATGCCTATTGTGAATTAAGTGTTTCAACTATTTAATGGATGCTTTCTTGTGGTCTGCTTTGATGATGTTCCCAACTTCAGCAAAACCAAAGATGAGCAGATCTTTCATTTCCAACAAGAGTACTCCACCAAAAACACCAGTATTAACTTTAAAATGTGTGATTTTATGACATCTAGCACCAAAGGTATCGGACTTCCAGGAGTGCTGAAGTTGATAATTAAGTTAAAGCTATTTAGGAATGACTAAAACTGAAACTTTGCATGAACTTAGAAACTCTCCTGACCCGGCATCGTACTGTGAGCGATATATTAAACGTTTGCACACTAGCAGCACTTATTACCAATTGCAACAAAGAAAGCTCATTTTTACTTGGAAAAAATGAACATTGTGAGCCTTTACATGTCAGCAAGAGATTGATGAAAGCCCAATTCAAGATCTTCCAGACTTCTCAAAGAGGTCTGGAGTAGCTTATGAAGCATTTCATTAAAAAAAAAGTAGCTTATGAGGGGTCTCAAGTTGGTATAGGTGGAGCAATTATACAAGAAAGGTGTTCAATTACCTAGGTGATAAACTCAATGAGAGTCAGCAAAGGTAAGCAACATACGACAATAAATAATATGCTACCATCCATAGACTACACCATCGTCATTATTATCCACCTCTAAGGAGTTTCTATTTGTGTTCCAATCATGAAGATATTAAATATATTAATTCGTTGAAGAAACTTTTACATCATCATGCCAATTGGGTGGCACCCAAACATAAGGAAATTGAGAACATGACACTATCCTCTTATTATTCCCAAAGAAAATATCTTTACTGCATGCTACTAAGTACATTCTGAAAATCAAAGAAATATTTAGGAGATTATCCAGCTTTCTCTCAAGGATGCAACAAGTTATGGAGACAATTTGGAACCAATAATTTCATGTGATCTTCAGCATTACTCTCCTATTTATTTCAAACCTTTTTATAAATAAACAAGTACATTCTGCATTTATTTATTACCTCGTCTTTTGGTTTTCCTTCTGGAGAAGCTTCAGGTATCAACTCAACCAACTGGGGAGGATCATCAAAAGGATCATCTAATATATATGTATGTTTAATTCTGTTGAAGGATGAATATAATATATAAATAAGATAAAGAAGAATAACAAGAGAAAACGTAAAACTAGTAGTCAACAAATCTGCATGATCAATACACACACACAGAAAAAACAAACCGGATATTTTTATATGGTCTGTTCTTCTCATCCACATAAGCTTCATTTATCCTACTTAAAGTTTCAAACCCTTCTGCAACCTCTCCAAAAACCTGAAATAACAAGTAAATTTTTCATTCTAATGTTTTATTCATAAAAAAGAAAAAGAAAAAGAAAAGAACTTGCATCACAAATTACAAGCAGATCTTTTCTAAAATTTGATTGTTTATAAGTGCTTTGTAACATAATACTTCTTATAGGATGACGCCACATAATCATTTGAAATGAATCAGAAATGCAATGCAGTTAAAGATAGGCAATAAAGTCGTAAAATTTGAGAACTAAACAATCACTTACCAATTAACCAAACAATCTACCTAGAGACAAACCTTCAACAGCCTCCATCAAGCCTCATAAGGCAAGAGAGTCACTATCAGGTATATCAGATTGCCATCCAAAAGTAATGACAGAAGCCTCTTTTCTTCAGGGTTAGACCTCATAATTAAGACTATGGCAACCAAATGTTGTAATTATAAACCACAAAAGGACCAGAAATTCCTTCTAATCCATGCGTCAACATTTTCACTTATGCTTGTATCTTAAACAAATAGCTCATAGAGCAAGCAGAGGTCATTGTTCACCCCAAAAAAATGTTTTGGATCATGCTTGCCTTAGCTTAAATTTTGGCAAGAGAGACCCTATAAGGTCTCTAACAGCTTAACAATTTGATAATGTGTTTGACAATTAACAAAAAGCTTAAGTTTTACGACAATGGTTTAAAGATATGGCAATTATTAACTTTTATTTTAAAAAGATTATAAACTCTTTAAAACTTTTATGTTAAAAAATTTATAAACTCTTTAACATAAACTGGTATGAACCAGATATACATAAAATGCCTTTAGACCAATATTCTTTATTAAGCTCGTATTATCCAAACAGTTCACAACTTACTTGTAAAAAAAATCCATACAGCTTATATGCTACTAGAGACTTTGTAAATTCCGTATCTCACAACTCTTAATTTTTAGGCTAAGCCACACACCACCTTAAAAAGAAAAGTAAAAGGCTTCTTAAATATTCAGAACCATGAAAAAGAGAGAAAACTAAACATGAGCAGTATTACCCTGCATAGAACATGAGAATAAAAGAAACATCCTAAATGTATAACGTCCCATGAAATGAAGTCTCATTAGATAATAACAAAGAACACAGGTGGTTGAGAAGACTCACAGTGTGTTTCCCATCCAGATAGTCTAGGTCATCTCGCAATGTGAAATAGAACTGAAAGAAAGTTCCTTGAGTAGGTAAGTGGCATAGAAATAAAATGACCATAAAATGACCATGTTTATTCAATGGCTGAGAATGACTCATGACTTTATGCAGCAGTACTTTTCTTAATATGGAATGAGCATGGAAAACTTTGGAACTTCTCTTCAATGATGCATGGACTAAAAAAAACTGTAATATAATTAAGCAAATAAAATAATGTTCCTTTTTCATTCAAAAAATACACATTATGAAGAAGGGCAGAAGAAAGTAAACAAAGAGATAGGATAAGGCTCCTCATACAAGAACAAAAGAATCTAATACCTGAGAAGCATTCAGATTCTCTCCAGCACTGGCCATGGCAACAGTGCCAGTCTTTGAATGTTTTAAGTCAAGATGAATTTCATCACTGAAAAAACGAGCCTGCTCACCATATAAAAACCTGGAAAAAGAACAAGTCATCCTGTAAGTACGTGATGCTATTTCAAAACTTAACCAATTTTCTCAGCTTTTACTACATAAAATTAACAACTGCATGCAGAAAACACTGATACTTGAAGTGAGAAAATTTCTTGCAAGAAATGTCAGCAACCACCATCGCCAACAGAAAATTGTTTACAATATTACAGCATAGGTTTGAGATATCAAGTAAAATACTTTAGTTAACGGTGTATTCTTACTTATAAACAGAATCACCAGAGGTTCCTGTTCCAGTTGGGTCGCCAGTCTGTGCCGTGAAGTCCTTTTGCACTGTGTGGAACAGACATCCATTATAATACTTAATCCTGCACAGCAGAACAAAAATCACAATATGAACTAATTGGCAACTTCAAATTCAACAAATCAACCATTGAAACTCGCATATTCTTAAGTGGATCAGTTTTGTCAAGTTTTTTTATCTGCTTGAACAAAATCATAATCAATATGAATACCAGTGAATGTTACAGATGACATTCCATCAATTTCAAATAAATAGAAGAAATCAAAGAAATTGATGTTTTTTCAAACTCAGTTCCTCATTAGAGGAGACAAAAATGTACTTGCCCTAGAAGGATGAATTTAAATATAATTGTCCTATCGATCTTGCTATTATACCGAAGGAATAATAAATAAAAGAAGAACTAATTAAAGGAGACAAATGTATTTCTGCTAGAAGGATGAATTTAAATATAATTGTCCTGTTGACTTTGTTATTAGACCGAAGGAATAGTAAATAAAAGAAAAACTAGAGAGAACCTAATCATATATTTTTTTAAAATAAAAATTATATTATGTACCATTGATTCACAAGTAGCAAGGGAGTGTCAACTGGTGTACAAATTATTTACATATCAACTAAAATATCAATAGGGTCCCCAAAATCCTCCATTGAATGTAGAGGATGATCTAAAACCAAAAAATCTTGAGTCTGGAACTATATATTCCTAATCCTATCAAAATCTTCATCTACCCCCTCAAAAGCTCTCTTATTTCTCTCTTCCAATACGACCCAAAAAATAACAAGGGGATGAGACCCACATGTTTCTTCCTGCTACTAATGCCCTTCCAGGCCCATATCTCATCTCTTACAGACCCAGCCATCAATCAATTGATCCCCAACAATATGGGAACCTAACCATATGGGAAAAGACTACATGAAAATTATGCTCCAATAGGCAACATAATAAATACACTTATTCTCTAACATAATCTAAAGCGAATAAAAAACTTAAACTAAACAAAAAATTGGCTCTTGATAAATTCTACAAACTGCTTGCAACAAGATTAATGAGCTCCACAAATCACTTGCAAGGAGATGGCAAGTTCAGCAAACCAGTACTTCGAACAGCAATTGAGTAACAATTGTCACTTGTTGCAGCCGGTTATCATGCACCATGAATAGAAACTATATACCTGAGCAACAACTTGTAACCAACTTCAATGAACAACTTGTCAAAAACTCCTTTTTTCAATTTTAGGAAGCAACAAATCTTTATTCCCATAGAGTATCAAGTTCAAACATTTTTATACAGTAATTAGTCCTCAACCCCCTAACAAAAACTGAGGTCGATAACAACTATGTCTAAGCAGCCAAATTCTATGGATAATATTCCGTATTAAATTTATAGAGTAATTGTCACTAACGGATTAATTTTCAATCTTCAGGCTGATTTTTTTTGGTTTTACAGACCATGAATCAGAGGCCAAGCGAAATATTGTTTTGATCTAGTTTAGTCTATTCGTTCGGTCCAGACTGTATAATGAACACCTCTACTATTTTTCTGTACTTGTGCATAAACATGAACTTCTATGGATAACAGATGCATGCACCAGACAGAGCTAAATTCTCTCCTTCCTTTCCTTCTTTCTCTAAGCAGCTAAACAAAATGATTATTGGTTGTTTCTACATATAAAATAACATTAAAAATGGATACATACTTGCAGAGCTTCAAGAAGTTCTTTGACGTTAAGGGGCACTTGTCTGTAAACAAATCAACAACTATGTCTCCCAAGCTTGTTACAATCAGGACTGACATCTTCTCTCCTTTTTCTGTAGGATTCCAATTAAAAGAGTAAATCTAGTGAAAATTCAATAAATTTGAACACAAAATCAAGACTGAATCCTCTCAATTTGTATTTCAAAAAAATTCCCTCAACTTCTTTTTACAAACACCCAATTCCAGTTTAAAAATTTCTTAAAAAGAAAGACAGACAGATAGTCTCATGAACCAGTCTTAGAAGCTCAGATGGGCACAATCTTTCCAAGCAAGAAAGCATGAGTGTATAATCTGGCAATCAGCATAAAGGGAACATCAAGAGTCTAAAGGGCTTGGATTGGTTATTTTCTTGGTCAAAGGTTGTCAAAAGTTAATTTTGGTGAAATGAAAAGTCAGAACATAAAAATTATCTGAACTAACTTTCTATGTTTACAGATTTAAATGAAAAACTAAACTCCTTTTATCAAATCAAAATACCCCTAATAAAGCAAAATAATAAATTTAGAGAACATTTTAATTAAAATAAGTAACCAATTGTCTTTTTAATTAAATAAGTATATTTAGTTTTTCTTTGACAAATTCTTCTTTGGTCATTTTATTAAAATTTCAACTTAAACCTCTAATTTCACCACACACTTACAACTTATTAGAGTTTAAAGCCCTTGAGAACTTCAACAATATAGCTTAAAACCGTATTTCCTTAAAAGCAACAAAAAAAAGAAGCAAATCCAACAAACCCTCTCTATCAAGTATCATGTATTCGCCCAACAAATCAGGACCAAAATTTATTACTCCCTTTTAACACAGCATTTATACGCCACTAAAATGACCACAAGGAAAGGAAGTTGAAAAACGCTCCGCTAACTGAGATCATCCTACTGTCTTCATCATATTTGGATCTTGTTAACATTTCTTCGAACACTTGAAAGGCATTTATAAGTAAATCTAGTCGTTGGCAAACATGACAGTACTTCTATCCATTCACAAACATATTCAACATATTTCCAGCTTTAACTAGAAACGTAAGCGAAACCCTAATCTAAACCAGTGAGCTGACTACATGTTCGATTTTACATATTCTCACCTATCAGATGGAGCCTGGCTTCAATATGAAGACAACGTGTATCAAACTTCCAGCTCTGGAGCTCAATCCTATCTCAATTTCTCGATAACTTCTTTTTTTTTTTTTTCCCACTCTCAATACCTCTCGGTTTTATCCCCAAATGATCCTTCCCATTCTCAAAAGCCTTCTTCAGAAATCCTCTGTGTCTCCGCTCTGAAATCTCGACTCTCTCTCCCTCCGAGCCTACTCCTTGCCGAATTAGTAATTACCCTCCTTTGCTTTGCTTCAAATCTCTCCCCCTAAAATTTGGTTCCCAAAGAACTCTCTCCTGTGATTTCAGTCTCTACTTCCGTCTCTCCTGCCCCCCCAGACTCCTTTTTATAGAGATGTCTCAGTCATCTCTGGCAGTCTGCATCCAAAGCAGTTATGGGCGTGCTTCCATCCTCTCTCTCGTGCATACTCAACAACGGAGCTTGTTTTGAGTTTTGAGGGGGGAAAGTCCTCCTAACAAAATGAAGTCTCTAATTAATTAATTATATAGTAATTAATTATATGTTTTAGTTATAATAATTTTTTAATTACGTTATTAGCATATTTTTTTAATAGTAAAAGTTTTTATTTTTATATAAATCTAATTTAATAAAAATTTTAATTAATAAGATTACATCTCATATTTCTCTCTATAATATTGAAAAGTACCATTAATTTATTCTAATAATATTTTACCAATTATGTAAAAATAATTTTAGATAATAATATATAAATTTTTTGTAAGCATATAAATTTTTTTTTTTATTATGTAACAAAATTTACTTCTCTTTATTATTTTTTTAAAATAAATATAATAATAAACGTAATAATAAGAATAATAACAATGTGAGTCATTTAAAAATAATTATTTAATATTTTATATTTATTATTTAATTAATTTCATTATTTGGCCAAATAAAATTGAGGTATCATATTACATTATATATATTTTATACATTACATATTAACTATATATATATATATACACATCTGTATTAATACAATATATACACTGCATAAGTACATTGTACGTGCATGCAGTATATAAGCAGTGTATATACACTACATAAATGTTATACCACAATCCATCACATATATTATAATAAATATTTATACTATATTTAAGTATATATATATTGCATAGATGTATATTGTATATGCATTATGTAAAATACAATGTGTGTGTGTATATATATACTGCATATTCAATATATTCTGGCGGTGGCAAACATAAGCCAAATTCTCTCGCATAACGACTAAAAAGAGAAAGTAAATGGAGAGAGATCTATCTGAAAAAGGAAAGTAGAGATTTTATGCCGTCTGCCGTGAAATTGAAATAGGAAAGTAATTTGCGGGTTGGAGGGAAAATCGAATGCCTGAAAATTTCAAATTCGGACAACCTCCGAAAGACAAGTTGTCACCAAACCAAATCCCACGTTTTTGCTCATTACTCTTTGGAACGTCATAAGATTAAAAAACTTCGTTCTGCCCGAAGTTACTCATTTCCCCTTCTCTTCCTTCTCCCTCTTCTCTCCTCAATCTGTCTTCTTCTTCTTCTTCTTCTTCTTCGCCAGGGAAAAGTCAATTTTTAGGGCTTCTCATTTCATATCTTGTTTTTTTTTTTGTTTATTTAACTCGAGTGACGCAAGTGTCCGTACGAGACGAATTGTTTCGGGGCGAGAGGGAAATACGGGGAGAGGAGAATCGGGCATGTCGCAGAACGCTGTGAATGTGGCTAGCGGAGGGGAGAATGCTGGTTCCGGCTTCAATTTACCGGATGAAATCCTGTCGGTGATTCCGTCTGATCCATACGACCAGTTGGATCTGGCTCGGAAGATCACGTCCATGGCGATAGCCTCGAGGGTCTCGAAGCTGGAGGCCGACGCGGCTAGGATGCGCCAGATGATCCACGAGAAGGATCGCCTGATATATGAGCTCGAGGAGAAGGCCTCTCAATTTCATCGGGCTTTTCAGGAGACTGAATCGAGGTTGAAGATGGTTCTGGATGAGAATGTAAGGCCGCTGTCTTTTGGTTCTGAGTTTTGCATCTGTTATCTTCTTCGATGTTTCCTTTTTTTTTTCTTCGTTGTGGGAAACAAAGATTTTGATTGAATTTGTTGCTGGTTGATATCTCCAAGGGAATCAAATGTGGTTGGTTTGGTTTATTATTTTAAGATTTTTCAGTTAATTGAAGGATTAAGAATGGAAGTTGTAAGCTTAAGCAAAACAAAATTTGTGATAAAATGCTAGGCTGACTTTTCAGGAAATTTTGAGCTATTGTTTTTGCTTGTGGTGTTTGGTTGGTGAGAAAATTAGTGAAAATGGGAGCAAACTCTAGCTGTCATAAGCTTTATGGGGCCTTGTGTTTTCAGTAGAATTGGAGTTTAGAAGATGAATGAATTTTTATGGTTTTGTTGGTTTATTAGGTTCATGTCATATAGTTGGTTGGGGAAGCTTGGAGAGGAATGCGGATTGTGATTTCAAGTACTTCTATAGATGAGAAGTTCAGCTCTATTAGATGGGGATACTGGTCTGAATCTTGCAGCTGTCATTGTGAAATATAGAAAGATGGCAGTTGTAATTGAATGAAACTTTGGCTCTCAGTGAACTAAAACGCGTTCTGGAAGATTGTCATTCACGAAAATTTCTTTTCAGTTCCTTTTTTCTCGTTGGATGATTAAAAGTGTTCTTTTTTATTACTATGTATTTTTGTGCGTGTTGGAACAACCCAAAGAAAAAGGAAAAGAAGGAAAAGAAAAAGAAAGAAGATAGGTAATTCAGAATTTCAGATGGCATTTTCACCTTTTTAATCTGTGAATGATAATTCCGTCAGGATGTTTAAGCTTATTAATCCTTTTTAAGCTTATTAATCCTTTCTCAAATCCTGCAAAAAAAAAAAAGGAGATTGGTCTCTAATTTTCAACTGAGAAGAAAAGAATTAAGGGTAGAAGGTTTAGTTTGGTCTCTATTGATTTTTAACGGTGAAGTGGAGTATTACAAACTTTTGATATTGTGCTTAACAATTTGAAATCACTAACTATATTCTTGTTTTTGACTAAAGATGAAGCTCTTGAAGGAACGAGATTCATTGGCAATGACTACGAAGAAGCTTGGCCGTGATTTGACTAAGGTGAGATTCCTCATATATCAATTTGATATGGCTTGCTAAAGTGAACTCATTTGCAAAGGGTTTTAATGATCTATGTTTTAATTTCTTATTTTTGTTGATTTAAGTGTTCTTTTTTCCTGCACAATAGTGTTTGATTCCAATATTCTTTGGGATAATATCTCAAATTTGTATATATTAAGAAATTATAATGATTTATTTAAGTTACTATTAATAAGTATTTTATCGATTTATTGAATTTATATCTATCCAAACCTTTTGTTAAATATTTGTAAGTTTAAGATATATAATTTATTTAAATATACAAAGGTAAAAACAAGTTTGTATAAACCTTCAAAGAACCAAAAAAAAAATTAAACAAATTTAACATCATAGGGACGTTTAGGTAATTACACATATACTTGTTCTATAGAAATTCATATAGACCAAATATATGACTTGGTGCTATTTATTTCTATTCAATCCTACCTTCTTTTTTCCTAATTGTATACCAAATGGTACCCTTAATTTTATCTCAATAAATGGAACTAGTACTGAATATTTTTAAGTATTTGTAGTTGGAGACCTTCAAAAGGCAACTAATGCAGTCCCTGAGTGATGACACTGCAACAGTAAGATACCTGGATCTGAAAGCTTAGCTGTCAATATTCATTTCCACAAGTTGGGTGTTTATTCTTTTACAATTTTATTGCATTGTTTGTTACTTTTAACAGCCAGCTGAAACTGTTGACATTGGGACTTGTGATCAGTCTGTTCCCAAAGCCTATCCGGACAAAGGTACCATAAAAGCTTATGCGATTAAGCCTTAAACATTTTATTTTTTTCTCTTATTAATCCATTGTTCTCTCTACTTCTAAGGATTAGCATAATTTTTGTTGGTTTTCAGCCTCTTTCCTCTTGTCGGTCATTATTTGATTAATATATTCTTTTTCTCTCTTGACATGTAGATGAGAGTACAAATGGCTCTGTACATAATTCTTACAATGGCTCTATAGACACAGGAAACCCAGTTGATGAGGGTAAATTCAATTGTTTTCTCTTATTTCACTAATATTATTCATATATTCCCGTGTTACAACCAGAAAGAAAACATAATGAGACTGACCTATAATATCATTTTAGCTGAATTATTTGAGGGTCTGAATATCTGTCTTGCTATGAATATGAAATGGTAAATGTGCTAGAGCTGGCTGTCATGAGTGATATCTGTAACTCATAATCCTAGCCTTTCAAATTAAATATGAAAATGAGTGGTTATTAATTTATCCTTTTTATTATGACAACAGAAAGCTGAAACTATTTCCTCCTTTTGTTTTCCCGGAGTTGGAATGACCTCAAATATCATAATATACAAAACAATATTATGATATTCAAGCTGCTATTAAATTCCAGTTCTTTGTTTATGCTACTGAAGTAGTTAAGTTATTAGAGGTTGTACCTGTACTGGCATTTAAAGCATGTCCTTTGCTCAACAGTCTCAAGGCATACTGTGAGAAGATTTTCAATGACTCCGTATATCTCGCCCAGACTTACACCATCTGCAACTCCAAAAATTATTTCCACCAGTGTATCTCCTAGGGTTTATTCTGCTGCTGGATCTCCAAAAAGAATTTCTGGTACAGCATCTCCTACAAAAACACAATATGAAGGGCAGAATGCACTATTTTACCCATCAAGCCAGCAGTCATCAGCAGCAAATTCCCCTCCTCGTGGGCGCCCACTTCCAGGTTTGTATCAGCTTTTGAAATTTTACTATCCAGTTGGACTTTGGATTTAAACATTGGTTTCTATATTTTGAAATCTGTTTTGCTGCTTGTTATGGGTGTATTTTTTCCTCTTTCCGCCTTTTCATGTCTGTGTATCTGACTTGTATTCCTCCAACATTTTAAATTGTTTAGCACGCACTCCTCGTATTGATGGAAAGGAGTTCTTTCGTCAAGCAAGGTTAGTTCTTTTATTAAATTGATGAATTCCATTAGTTACTGGCTCTTCAAGAGAAAGGAATTGATTGATAGTGCTAAAAGAATAAATTGAAATATTGTTCTTGTTACTGTATGAAGAAATAGTGCTTGTCTTTATAGAGATACCTATGAATAAGATAAGGAAAACAAGGAATAGAATCTAACTGAACAGGAAATCGGTTAAAATAGAACTTAACCATATAGAATATAAGCTATATAGTAAAAGAATATAAGATAGCTTGCTATTATCTAATAATATAAATGATGTATTGTTATTCTAACAGATTTTTTTGCCATTCAGGAGTCGTCTATCATATGAACAGTTTAGTGCATTTTTAGCAAACATCAAGGAACTGAATGCTCAAAAGCAAACTCGAGAGGTAATGAATTATTTTGTTGAATATGTTGCATGGTTTTTATTTATTGAACTAATAGAGGTCTCTAAATTTATGCTCTCCAGGAAACTTTACGAAAAGCTGAGGATATATTTGGGACAGATAATAAAGATCTTTATTTATTGTTTCAAGGACTGCTTAACCGCAATGTACACTAGAATATCTCCAGTTGAAGTGGTCAAGTATTTGGTATGTATTTCTGGTGGTTGAAAATTTTGGATGTGTGTCACAGTGTCCAAATATTGTTTTTCCTTTGCCCATTTCTTTTCATGTGAAGGTTTTGGATTACATTTCTTCTATTGACATAAAAGTCAGAAAATAGGGAAAAAGAATACTTCCAAAATCTTCTTCCTTTAATAAAAATAAAGCCTTGTTTGCTTCCTTTAATGCTTCTATGCATTTATGGTGATGGATTTTCCTCCCCAGAAATGGTCACTTAATTTTAGAAACATGGCCACTTTCAGAAATCTGCTTTATAGTTTTGAGACAGCAAAAAATTGCATCTACTATAACTCTCAATTTGGAAATTATAACATGGTGTGGTGTCATGTGCAATAGATAATATGATTGCACTGAGACCTCCTGTAGTGTTTGCATTCAGGGATATTTAGAGTTTAGTGTCTTGGGAAACAAACATAAAGGAACTGACTGTTGAAGGTTCCTCTTGTAAATTACTGTGACTATAAACAGGTACGGCTGTATCTATTGTGTTCCATGTTTTTTTGGTGAAATAGGCTATACTCTCAATGGGCTGAGCTCTATTGAGAAGTATCTGATGATCTAAAGATATATGTTTTCAGTGTCAAATTTCAAGTTATTAATGATAAACAAACATGTGTTATTAGCTAATACAGTAGTTGATATACAGTGAGGTCAGCTAGGTGTTCAAATATGATGTGTTTAATACTTGTACATATTTATGAACTTTTTTTCTGGTAGGTACTTATTGTAAACTTGTGCTCACTCAATAAAATAAATTGGTCCATCATAATATAATAGTCTAAAGTCTTCATAGAAATTACTTCACCGAAACTTTCAACTTCTAAGTAAGTAATCAACATTTTGTTAAAGGCACTTGGTTATGGTGGTGCCACTAACAAATACATTTAGGTAAAACAATTACCTTCATGTCTCTCAAAACTACTTTTGCAGTGTGAGAAGTAGCAACAACCCATATCATGTCCTGCTCTGTGATATAGAACTCATATCTTCTTCCTCTTTTTCGTTGTCAAGTTAAACCAATTTATTTGTTTGTTTTCTCTACTGAAAAGTTTATTTGTTTATTCTGTTTTTTCTATCTAGCTATACCTTGCTGATTTACTTTTTTCTCAAGCATCCATCAATTTGTTTATATGGAGATTTTCTTTTTCTACAATTTTCTTGTATAATGTGAGTTGCATATATATTTGGAGTTGACAGATAAAAATTTTCTGGATCTGCCACTAGATAGATAAACTTTATTAAGGACATGATACAACTAACATATTGAGATCCTATGGGCAGAGAAGCTCATATCTTCTGGTGATAATGTAGTAACTATATCTCGAGCTTATCAAAATAGTTATAATCTTAGGCTGTATCGGTACACTGGGTGGCATGACTTTACTTTGCCATACTTAGTGTTTGGCTTTGAACTAGCATGGATAGTCTAAGCCAAACTCACTGGTTGTGGGTTGAAATAGACTGGGCAAGTTTGATAAGAAAACCTGACCGGATCTATTGACTACAGTGAGGTTCTTCCTTTTAGCATATTTTTCTACTGAATCCCAAATTCAAGACCCTAAAAACCCAAGCCATATTTTCCTGCTTCTAATTTCCCTATCTTGTTCTAGGAACTAAAAATACCTCCTTATCTCTTTGGATATCCAAGATCCATTCTTTTGTCAGATCTTCTCTTCTCTAAGTCTGTCTCTCTGTGATGTGGGGAGAAGCACTATGGACACGGCTGTTGCAGTAGCCTGGTTGCAGTTGGTGTTGCCTGTAACACAGTGTCTATTAATTTTCTAGACAAATCACTATTAGTCCTTTCTTTAAGTGATTAATGATTTTGTTGAGATGCTATGGTGTGCTACCATCAGATAGATTGTGGATTGCTATAAGAGACGAGTCTTTCTTATGGATAATATGAATAGTAACAGGAGGATAATCAGGTTGTTTTAAGTGTCATTATTTCTTATCACTGCATACGTTAGAAAATCAAATACAAAATATGGCAGTCCAAGGGGAGATCTGAATAAGGACTTTAAAAGGTTGGAGCTGACAATGAAAAATGAGAAAAGAGCCAAATGAAGGGGGCTAATGTCAAACTCCAAACCAGTTTGTACTGGTGTTGAATTTAAAAAGACTATCATATTAGAAGTTCATGACCTGTGAGCGTTTTGTCTTTCTTGAGAGATGATTCAGGCTAAGAATGGTTGTGATGGGTGGGGATGGAGGTTTTGCAGCACCAAAAGACTGGCAGTACTTATAACCAGTAATTTTGGTGGAAATAGAAATGTAAATAACTGAGAATAATGGTTACCACAAAAACTAAATTTAAAAAGTTAGCTTTTGATTTTTATTTAAGTTATCATTTTTCGGGTCTAATCGTTACTGTGAAATTGATGCATTTACTCATGTTGTATGCTAGTTTAAGGGAAAACTAGATAGCTGCCCTTCATAGATCATATCTTAAGTTTTTGGCCATATGATTCCTTATTAATTTGCCCCTGGAAGGCCAGGCATGGATGAGCTGATCTATTTTCGATATTGAATCATTTAAACCATGAGTTTATTGATTTCTGATTCAAATGTTGATTGCTGGCAGATTCCTGATCAAACTTGTTCATAAATGCAATGTGGATGGTTTGCAACTCATTCGGTCTCCACTTGTCTCAGTTGCATACTTTTCAGTTAACTAGCATAATGTGTTTTTGGCTTGTTTGTTCACCAATCGTGCAGGTGTGGTATGTAAATAATTTTGCTGCTTTGGCATCATCTGCAGTTAATGAATACTGATGGACAGTACTAACCTTTCTAGATTTTGACATACAATGAATTCAGCGGATATACTGTGCCTGTCAAAATTGGTTGCCTTTTCCCTGTCCAAAGAAGATAAAAGAAATCATTCTGAAGAAACCAAACTTGGTTTGTTTCTTCATTTCCATTTTCTTTTTGAGGGACCTACAGGCTGAAAAGAGATTTTTTCATGTTCATGTTTGAATAAACAGTAGACAATCATATATAATGTAATTGAAGGTAACATAGGTGTTTGCAGCTATGATGCAGCTGTCTCAAAAAAAAATGCTGCAGTTTTTTATATTTGTCGGCTTCAAAGTATGCGGCAAACTGGTTGGGCTGGGCTGAGAGGACTCCGGCAAATTGGGTACGTTTGGTTCGGGCCTTGCCCGACTAGGATGCAAACTCAAGCCCGAACCGAGCCTGAAAATTGTTAAAAAAATTAATATTTTTAATAAAATAAATAACAAATAACAGTAAAATTCAATAAAACTAACAGCAAAACACTAAAAGATATTAAATAATAATAATGAATTAAAATATTAAACTATTAATAAATTTAATTAAAGATGACAAGTGAAGGGATTGAGCTCGGCTTGCTAACAGTAATGGGTTGGGCCGGGTCGGTTTGGATAAGTAGTATAATATATGGTTCTAAAGCATCTTTTTCCTAGAATCTGAGCATCATTATGTATACATGTCTACGTACAAAATGCGTATGTATATACTAAACTAGGTATGAGCATATATTCTGCATATGTGCCTCTAGAACGTTGATTCAGGGTTGTAATTACTCTTTTCTCTTACAAATTTTATATATCATGTATGTATTATAATATAAATATCTTTGTCAGTAAGGCAATGTAAATTAGGCTAGGCATGGAATTGAAAGGGAAGTGAAGTTGTAGATAAAAGGCAGGACAAATCTTGGGCAAGAATCTCTCAGGTTTGCTTGGAGAAACAAAAGTAGTGTACTACATAGAACAAGAATTTGAATACTTGTAAAAAAAAAAAAAAAAGTGCTAATGAATTAAATCGATTGAAAAAGGAAAAGCGCTTCTCTGATCTTATGCTAAATTTTAAAAAATCAGTCTACAGATTCACTTCCAGGCAACATGCACCAACATGAGTTTGCTGGTCCAAGAACAACTTGCTTTTTTTAGATAGAAAGACATATATCCCTTGGAATTATGTCAGATCTTTGATCACCATGCATGCTACACCCTTTAATTATATATGTGTGTGTATATATACTTATATGTTCTTTTCTTCTTCTTTTTTATTTTCCCATGTATATCTAAGAAAATCTTGTTAAACTGATATTTTTGGGCAGTTAAATTTTAATTGTCTTGTCTCATTGAAAAACCATCTATATATTCAAAGAAAATCTTTTAAGATATGGAGCTATATATGTAGTTTGACTAACAAGACATGATTATAGTTATCCAGAGTCAAATGCTAAATGGGATTTCAAAGAAGAAAATTTTATGAGAAAACCTGTGAAAATAGATTTGATGTGCACAACCCAACAGAGAAAAAGAAGAAATTTAAGGTTAAAAGTGTTAAATACACTTGTAAGCAACTGTAAGTTCATCAACTGTTTTTACCTTCTTTTATCTGATATACATGAACCTGTTTACCTTGAACCTTGACTTTTAAACCCTATTACAAAATTAAATTTGAAGAGGAAAATATTGAATGGCATTGGAGTGAGTTTTAATCTGGGTTTGGAAATGATATATGCCAAAGGAACTCACACCACAAAATGTTGTTAAGCAAATGTATCCCTTTTATTGGGCATTGTAATCTTAGAAATCTTAGAAAGTTTAACGGGTTATTTAGACCAGAAAAAAGTATATGAATCATTTTTGAATTTAGGTCCATGACTATATGTTAGAAATGACTAGATGGCACCAACCCAGATTCTGTAATTTGATGGGTATCTATCTATCTATCTATCTATCTATCTCTTCCATTTGTTTCTTGTCGTTTCTCTTAACCATTTCTCTTCAGTAACCTTAACCGTGTGCCCATTTTCATGCTTCCAGTTCAACAACACGGTAACTGTTTCGAACAGTTCAAACTCAAATTATTACATTATCGAGTAACTTGAGGGGCAATTTCTGCAGCAATCCACGTCCTAATTCGTATTGTTATAGAAGAAAATACGGTATAGATTTGTTTCTTAAAAATCTCAGAAAAATTCCAACATGTTTATAATTTTCGGTGGGTTTGTATTTTTACATTTACGTAGAGTTGATTAATGAGTATTAGTTCATTCCCTAGATGGGTTATTGCACAACTAATGTTCTTAATTTGTTCTTAATATAAGCTTCTTTACAGTAATTAAAAGTGGAAGAATTGTCTACAAGGCACCTGATACTAAGTACTCACACCGTACTATATATTTTTCAATGTTAGTTCTCTCTTATCTTCTTCTCTGTCACTCAAGTAGTCTGGCCAAGATAAATACCAGTCAGAAAGGCATCCCTGCCTGCCATTAATCTTAAATATTCCACAGTTGCACTGCCATGGTATGGCTGAGTGCGCACTGCACAAGCTCCTGCGCTCTAATTGCATCGGAATTAGTAGGTAAAAGCTAAGCATCTTTCAAGACGATAATTTCATGTGGAAACTTTCAGAGACTATGATGTTTAAACTGGATTGACAAATTTAATAATCAAACATGGGATGACTTTTTCTATTAGGTTCATCCAAAGGTATCTAGATGGGTACTAGTAGCCAAATTTCCTGATAATAATTTTATTTTTTATTTTTTGACAGATGAGGGTATACGTGTTATATATATATGTATGTATAGGGTAAGGTGGTATATGTTAGATAATGATGGTCGTTTTTTATTCCTGCTGATAGATCTCCCAACTCTCACACTGCAACTCTTATCATTTCTTCATGTGTATGAAAGAGACATTTCATCACAAATTAAAGTAAAATCTTCTCTTCATTTAGTACCATACTTTTTTTCTCTCTGATTCTCTCCATTTTCTTTGTTAAAATAAAATAATTAATGAAGTTGGTTTTTATCGGCTTAAACTTTTGGAATAATCTCATCAGTCAATTATTTAAAATAGTACCAAAGTTATTGATATAATCGATTCAATTAAAAACTTAAAATTCATACTTTAGATTTAATCAAATACTTACGTAGTTTTACTATCACAAATAGTCTTTTAGATTATACGTAAGTTTAATACGAATGTTAAAGATGGTTTCTTGGGTCTTCAAGAAACTATATTTGGAGTGAACTTTGGCAAATAATATCTGAAAGTTTTAGAATTTAAGCATATGGAACTCAAGCAGCAGCCTCTTCACTGACAACATGCAGGAATGCATGCAAAATTTACTAGCTAGGTAAGAGCAGCTTATTGATGTGGCGTTTTACTTTAAGCCTATATATATACACATATATATAGTTATGAATACATATACACGGACGGTATTAATGCCATAAAAAGATGATTGATTGAAGAGATGAAAGTTTATTTTGGAGGGAGGGAGGGGGATATATGTCGTACTTGAATACCGAATGCAAATTTTACAAACCCATGTGTTTTGATTCTTTAGCTATATAAGTAGGCTACACCTTTTCATAGTATTATATTTATATATGGCGTACAGCTTTGAAGAGTATAAGAATAGTAATCAAATGTAAGGCCCTTTGTTTACCTTTAGATGGTCTCTTCAGCCTTCAGCTTTTACTTTCAAGTTGCCCAAATTTATATCTTTTACTTTTTCTTTTTATATTTTTTTGGCTATTAAGTTCATTGATTCCTTTTTCTTTTCTCAAAGCAATTTTTAAAAGCATGTATTTTAGAAAGAACTCTTTTTTTTTTTTTTAAAAAGAAAAATATTAAATATAAGATATAATTGTAAGTACCGTTTAGATTACGGTGTAATAGTATTAGCGGAACTAACTCATTTTTTTGATACACGAGTGATTGATGTAATTACAGATGATGTAGGTATTACAAATTTCTTTATAGGAGAAGGCATAAAATATGTCGGGGGAAGTCGCATATCTTTTTATCTATTATTGTATTTGTTCTATGTATTAATTTTTTTAAAATTAATTTACTATTTTTTAAATTTATAATATTTGGGCGTAAAGGCATTCCAAAGAGCATCAAATATGTATTTACTTGCTAACTCCATATTAATATGATATTGGATTTCATAAACCTTTGATTGAAACTCTCAACTAGGTTTTTTTTTGCTAACTAATGTTTGACAAACTTCCTTTATTATGGGTCAGGACATTATTTTTCTTTCTTGGTTATGCCGTAGTAATACTTCTGTCTTTTTTGTTCCGAGGCATAATTATCACTAGTAGTAATAAAAAATTACTAAATAATATCAAGTCGTGCATGTAAAACACCAAGTTTTGCATATAGGAATTGGATTCCCGACTAATTTTTTTTTTTTTTGTAATTTGGGAATTGAAGTGCCCTTCTCTATAGGCATTTATATCATGTAAAGGAAATATATTGGGATTCCTTACACTTTATTGAAATAAAATCTAGATCTCATAGACTAAATAAGTGACTTTTTACTTGATGACTTTGACTATCATTTGTTTGGTTGGGTGATTCATCTCTAAAATAATTGTAGAACATAACATTTGATTTACTGATAAATTTTTGAGTCAATTGATGCATCAACAATGCATTCCTCATTATCGTGTTGCTCACGTATTGTTGCACTATTTGAAGAAGACACTTAGGACAAGTCTCTTACTAGTTTCCTTTAATGCCCAGAACTTGGTAGTTTATTAGCGATTATGATTAGGTATCACCATCTCAATCTTTACATCCTAGCAACACGTTCGTTTCCCCCCTCATCTTGTTTATCATGAATAATATTAACGTGCCCCTCTTTTTTATCTGAACTCCCATGACATTCTCAAGCATAATGACCATATTTATGATAATTGTAACATTCAACATTCGAGTTATTAGACCTTCTATAGTTGCATCTTTCTCTTCATCTTCCACGATCTTTGCTTAACTGTTGGCTTTTATATTCATTTTTAGCATCACTTTGAGTATTATTTCTTTTAGACAATTGATCACGATCACAACTGTATCCTCTACTTTCCCTTTATCCTCTTTGCCTTCTACCATCGTTTAAATAGACTTTTGATTTGAGAATTTGCTCCAAAAAGCTTTTCTTGTATTCTCTTTATTTGTCTTCATGAGTTTGTAGTGATCCTTATAATTACTCAAAAACTATAGTATCTAAATCATTTGAATCTTCAATGATATACACCACATAATCAAATTTTGATAGTAAAGCTCAAAGAATTTTTCATACAAGACGAACATCTTCCATCGTCTCACTGTATCTCCTTATTTAATCCAATATAAACTTTACCATTGAGTAAAAAATTGAAATAAATTTAATATCCTTCATCCATAAAGCTTCAAATTCGTTTTATATAGTTTGAAGTCACATCTTCTTTATTTTATCAACTCATTGGAGGAAATTCTTTAAAATATCCAAAGCTTACAGTGCGATGGTTGAATCGGTCACCTTCAAGAATATAAATTTATTTAAACCTTGGTGGATGAGAACAAGGGCTTATTGATCCATCCTCCTTGTTTTTGCAAAAGTATCATTCTCATTTTGAGTCGAAGATACTTCATTTTTGGAAGGAGTAAAGTCTTTGTGTACAATATCTCACACATATTATGAGTGATTTTCATACGAAAACATCAAGTCTCATAGTTATCTTATATAAAACGAGAAAATTAGAATGAGAATAAATTATTACAACTATTTCTCAAGAACTTTAGAATTAAATAACCAAACTCTGATATCACTGTGTAGGAAAATTTTAAGAGAGAGACTAACTTTAGATAATTATTTGTTGAAAATTGAAGGAAGTAAAAAGAAAGACTAATATAAAAACTCAAGTTATTTCGTTGAAAAATTTTAAGAGGTGCACTACCTTCAGATAATTTTTATTAAAAATAAAAAGAAAAATAAAGAGAGACTAATAAAAAAATTCAAGTTATTATTTGTGATTGTTGCAAAAAAAAAAAAAATTCAAGTACATAGGTATATATAAACACTAACACAACTCTTAAAATCCAAATATATTAACCATAATTAACTATAATTCATGAATCATTACCACCTAAAAAAATTCTAAAAACGCGTATTAAAATTCAATTCGTGAACCATAATTATTTAGAAAAAAACTAAAAGATGTATTATATGTATAACTTTAACTCTTTAAAAGATAAAGATTTCCCTTAATTTGCAAGTTATTATTTTTAACGGTTTGCAAATTCGAATTGGATTATGCTCTTATCTATCGTCGTTTGAAAATTATTTTTATTATATTATGATTAATGTGTATGCATAATTTAATGAATAAATATAATAACTTAATAAAGAATAGTTTGAGTAAATTAGTTTAATTATACATATCATTTAATTAGAGAGTGAATTTGAGGAACAAAAACAGATTCCTTAAGTTAGAGAGGCAAGTCAAGAGGACGTGAAGACTAAAATACAGTAGTGATGATTTCATCCTTACTTGTAAATGTATATGTGTGTATGTATATATGTATGTGTATGTATATGTGTATGTGTATGTATACATATTGTTGCCAAACAAAATATACAGTGAGTTATTCGTTAGGAAAGGGCACGCGTTTACAGCATAAGAATAGAGTGTGTTTACAGAGAGTGATAGTTGAGTTAGTTACTGAAAAGCAGCTAATATGTTTTGGCACAACACTCTCCTAACTCACGGGCAGCTGCCCGGGAATAACAGCTTGCAACAAAGCCACTGCACTGCCCAACTTCCTACGTATAACTATACATATATATACACACACACACACACACACACACACATTCAACCCAACCCTTTTCAAGGATATGAGTGCACATAACATCCAAGCCTATACATATATATATGCATATAGCTAAGTCTCTCTCCACATATATATATAAAAATCATCTCCTCATCTCTTAATTTCTCTCTAAGTCTCAACTATATATATATATACATATATATATATATATATATTCATCAATGGCTTCTATCCCTAAGCTCTACTCTGATTATCCACTATTCAATCAACCTTCTCAATTTGCAAATCCCGATCATCTCCTCATGGACGGAGGCGAATCATTTTCCATCATTCCTGCTAATAATAACCTGTGGGGTGATCATCAAGAAAACTATCCAGTAATCTTGGATAATGACATCATTCAGCCGGAGGTGACGTCATCGCCGGTGACGTTCCCGGAGAGACTTGGGATTTCCAACTTGGTTGTGCCGGCGCCGGAATATTATAACATGGGTTTGTATGGCATCAATGTCGAGAATTATGGGCAATTAGGAAATTATTTGTGTGAGTTCGGGGAAGACAGCAGCTGCTGTAGTTTTTCTTCGCCGGAGTTCAAGCCGCTTTGTCCTACTGCCGGAGACAATTGGGTAAACATTTTTTTTTTCTTTATGTTATGTGAAAGTTCAAAAGATTAAATCTTTTTTTTTTTTTTTTTTTTTTGCGGGTTAAGTTCAGAATGTCTGAAAGTTTTGTTTTTTGTATGTTTATTTTCCAGGGAATTCTCGGGAACCAAACACCTCCGGCTGAAGAGAGTAATATAAAGGTTGGGAGATATTCAGTGGAAGAGAGAAAAGACAGAATTCTCAGGTACTTGAAGAAGAGAAACCAAAGGAACTTCAACAAGACCATTAAGGTTTCTCTCTCTCCCTCTCTCTCTCTCTCTACATATATATATATATATATATATTATACTGTGTGGTTTATTTGTTATCAAATTAATGAAAGTGATAAACTTTTCCTAAAAAGGAATTTAAATTTACGCAGTATGCATGCCGGAAGACCTTAGCTGATAGAAGGGTGAGAATTCGTGGGAGATTTGCGAGGAACAATGAACAATGTGAAGAGGATATAATGACATCCAGGAAGAATGAAAATCTTCACATGAATCACAAAGAAGAACATCAATTATTATTTCCTGATGATGCTCTGCAGGTATATTTATAGATGCTATATATATATATATTATATATTATATCCATAGACACCCAGTTCATAATAATAATGATGATAATGGTAATATTAACGCTGTGTTTTGTATGGTATGTAGATAAAACATGACGAGGAGTGGCTGCAGGAGGCGATGTCAAATTTGATATATCTACCGTACATGGCGGGTTGATGTGATGTATATATATATATATATATATATACTTGACGTAAATGTCAACTAATCTATATCAATGTAGGATGGATTATTGTTTTGAAATGGACATGACGAAACGATTGTAATAATCTCTAACAAGAGCTAGAGTTGTTCAATCCGTCGTCGTATTGGTTTCATGAATGGGAATGGATATGTATCAATTTAACAAAATCTACATTCATACTTTTGACCAATGTAATTGTCGGTGATTGGGATTATCATCAAATTTGCATATACATATACATACACATATACATATACATATACATATATATATATGCATGTTGTAAGAAGAAAGCTCAAATCTAATTTTCTGATCTGAATTTTCACCCCACTAATTAATATCTAAATAAGCAAATTACATTTAAAAAACATATATATACCAAATTTTCATTTATAATTATAATATTTATATAACGATTTTAATCACTTATGATAATATATAAATTTTTTTATAGATGAAATTCATTATTTATTTGATTTTTAATAAAATAAATAAATATTAAATTTATTTAACAAAGCATGTTTTAATTTCATAATATGCATTAAGTTTGTTTAATTGGTTTAGTGAAATTTTTAAATCAAATTATAAGTTTAAAATCTTTAGAATGTTTCTAGAAATCCCATATTTGCATGGATATCCATGTTAACCTTGTGGCCACCTCACGCCATGAGTATCATACATATATATATATATATATATGTCTTGTCACTCACATCTATATATTCCATATAATAGTAGCTAATGATATTGTTAACTCTTCTAACTACACAGTGTTCACATTTTATAAATAATATAATATAATATAATATATATATATATATAATATTCACATAACAGCACTTTTTACTTCTTTTACATTAACCTAATCAAATGATACCTAACTACAATTTTTATAATGTGGGAAGTCTTCTGCTTCCTTAAAGTATATCAACTATATATAAAGAGCACGAACATATATAGATGTGCATCTACATATATATATATATATATGTATGCGTATACTCGGTTGTACAATACACATATATTCTGCTAAAGAAGCAAAATTATGAAAAGTAAGATTGTTTTGGAAAACAAAGTTGTAAACTAAATTACCCCATTGCTGTCTTTTTTTCATGTGTCGAGTACTATAAAAAAGATGCTTTCTAATTCTATTTTCACAGAAACACCTCTTATATATATGTATATATATATATAGATATTCTAAATACCCAGAAAATATTAGTGAAAAAATTAAAGTTATATGTATAGAGATTTGAGGGTTTATATCTAAATGTGGAGATTGATTAAAATATTTTAATCCAAGGGTGTAGATTAGAAGTAGAATCCAAAAGTTGGAGATGGAAAGCACCTATAAATTAAAATGCTTTTGGATTGCCGAAATGGAATATTTGACCAATCGTACAAAATGAAAATTGTTTGGAAAGCTTTGGAATGGTTGCGGTTCGCTTCGTAAATGTATATAGAAGAACCTTGTTCCAATCACTTAATATCAAAAGCCAAATCTTATAAAATTAGCATTTACACACACACATATATATATATATATATATATACACACACACACACACACAAAGTTGTATACTTTACTCTGCAAATATGTGTCTTTTATTTTTAATATTTTTGGGTTTATTTTTTATTTTTTTTTACAATTCACTATTTTACGGTTTGAATATTAATAAACTTATTATTTCATAATTTTTATTGCAAAATTTCAAATTATAATTGTTTAAAATTTATTAAATTTGATGTATAATATATATAAATTTAAATTATCTAAAATAATTTAATCTCAAATAAAACCCATAAATTAAATCCACTTTAGTTTTTAAAAAATCTTATAAGATTGGCAAAACTTATAGGCTTTTTGAAATCTATCCATCTATATATATATATATATATATGTATATATTCCTATATATGCTTTATTTTCTTGGCTGGTTGGTTGGTTGGTCCCTCAATATAATTGGGTTCTCCACTCTCCACTGTTGTATACCCATGAGCCGCAATATGTCTCCTCATTTGGATGTATTTAGCATATTTTGTCTGCTGCAATCACAAACAACATTAGATAAGTAAGTAATTCTGATTTTATCTTCAAATTCTCTTATTACATTCTACACCATATATATATATATATATACATATATCCGGTATGAGTATAGAAAAGTGTTCGTGTATTTTTATATATTGAAAAAGATTTTGTAACTAGTTCCAATCAATTTCCAAAAATAGAATTAGTTCAAATTCTTCTTTGAACGAAGCCCAGCCCCTCAATCTGGTTAAAGCTAATTTGTGTCTTTCAGGCCTGGCTATGGTGGATGCTTTGGAGGGCTGAAGTGGCCTCTTCTTGAATATATACATATACATATATATATATATATATATTTCTATATTAATATAACTTGTTTCGAAGATTAACAACAGAATTATACCCACGTAGACAGACTATCAAAATTTCAAATTGCATAATTATAATCAAAACCCAATCAAAGTGTAAGTTAGAGTAGATGCTTCAGGGCCACTTCCAGATAGTGCTTTCTTACGACTGTAAGAATGCTACCTTGTGACACCCATTTGCATGATTTTTTCCCTTTTGGAAGAAAATAATTAAATGTGAAATATATATATGTATATATATATATATATATAATGTTAATGAACAATATATAAGTAGTTGACAATTACTTTGTTGGCTGGATTTGACTAGGGCATGACTGTTTATAAATTTAGAAAGTCAACCAATCATATATAATCATAAATCATTATGTCTTCTCCTCATTCTTTGCTTATAACAGATTCCCTATTTAAAATGTACTTGGCTGCCTCTTTCTATTTCTTAGGAGCCAAGAGAAGCATATACACACACATATATATGTATGTATGTATGTATGCATATGTGTATGTATATGTATAGGTTGTATGTAAAGTATCACCGACGAATCTATCACAGTGATCTTAAACCTCATATTGTTTGGCAGCAGCAGTACTGGTAATAAGTTGATCATGATGAGATATCTCCACCCCACTAACTTCCTACAATCATTTTTAAGCCTCCCACAAATTCAAAGTCACTATATAAGTTTCAAACAATATATAATATAATATTTGTATTGTGGGTCATTTTCACTTATCATTTTGATCACTATAAACTTGATCATACATATAATTTATATATATATATATATATAGCCACTATACTCTTTCTCCTACACTTGGGAGAGAAGACAATCCAAACAGTTTAAAAACCATAATAAAAGTGTTAAAAATGTGATTTCACATGGATCAAACTGTTAAGTATTTATATTAACTTACATACGTGTTGATTTAGTGTTTTAAGGCTTTATGAAAAGGAGCCTTAATAATAATCAATGTGTGTGTATATATGTGTGTGTGTGTGTGTGTGTGTGCATATATATATGTATGTGTAAGTACAAACGGCATATGATAGTTACATTTGAAAGCTATAGATATATTGATAGTTAGTGTATATGTATGAATATTATTGGAAAGAGAGAGTCCAAGCCCATACTTAAAATCTAAATTAAAGACAAATTTACATAAGTGAAGCCCAAAATCAATTTAGTTCTCTCAAGGATCTAAATCCATATTCCACAACTGAGCCCAAAGCATGTTATTTACAAGCCTATAATTAAGAGAGGTAGGATAAAGACCTCTATAATAACTTACAATATATAATAATACTCAAACATATTTCAAAAGGCTATAATGGAGAAAATACAATAAGATAGTAGGTTATTAAGTATGATCCTTGAATGTAATGCATCTTTTGAATTGTAATAAGACCTAGACAAGAATGAAATATGACTTATAAAATTATTATTAAAATTTCTAGTTTCTATTATTTGACAATTCTATTTTGGCGATAAACACTTAATTAATAACTCCCATAATTTCTATTGTTCATCATGATTTTTGTGCTCGTAAATTGACCGTTTGCTTGGTTTTTCGTAAGTACTTTGGAGATTTAGCTACAAACCTCACAGGAATGGTCCCACTCCACACTCATACAAGTGATTCTATCAAATGCATAATGCATTTTAATACAGTGCTAGTAAGAAAAGTAAAAATCTTAAGAGACTCGTCCAACCTCATTTTATAAAGCAATTCACTATCCACACCATCAAAAGGGATATATAAGGTAGTGCCTTATATTATTAAAAAACTGACTTATTACCCGTATAGACCTAATACATAGAATTACTAATCACGTAGGTTGTGTTACTGTTATTATTAATATATCAAACTAGTTATAGTCTCATTGATGTTTTATTTACTATTTTCTTCTTAAAGGTATAGTTAAATGATTGGTTAAATTAATATCTGATTTCACAACTAAACAATTCAAAAAAAAAAATACATATAGGTCTGACAACCAAACATTTACCTTTGTATCCTTTAATTTTTCAATGTAATAAGAATCAAAGTTTAACATTTGGATTTTTTAAACTTTATACGAAACCAAGTTAGCATTCATTACTTTAAAGAAGAAAACAAGTTGAAAGCTTTGGAAACTTGGTTCAAGTAGAGTGACATTGAAGAAACCTCTTAAGAAATATTAAAGGAAACCAATACGAGACAACAATCGTAAAATCATCAAAAAAATTAAAATAAGATAAAGAACACAATATAGACAATTAGATTCTCTATAGAAGATTTAAAAAACCACTATTAATACACATAAGAACTGTGGTAAGTATCACTTAAAAAACATAAATAGGACTAAGAAAATCCAGTAAGACTAAGAGAATGAGAACATATCTCTAAAATTAGATAATGATATAAAAAGAAGTATAATGTAAAAAATATCTAGCGAAATTGAATTAAGCTATCATACCTACAAGGAAAAAGTTTAAATGAAAACACTCATCCTCCTCATATACCCCTCTAAGTATATCACTTAAACCATCTCAAAGCCAACTAGTACAATCTATAGCCTTGAATGTAACCCATCCTTAGCTATATTTACATCTATTGATGACTATTCTAATAAATCAACACCTTAAATTGCACACATGAGCAATTTGTTATATATTTTTTATCATTTTTTTTAATCTTTAATTTCCTTATTTATCACTGCAAAATACTTTAAATTAAAAAACTTTATATTACATCCACATCAACTAGTAACCTATTTAGCCTCCTAAAGGGAGGTAGGTCTTAATCATAACAAGTATACTTCCTACTTAGCAAAGAGAGATTGGTTGGGTTAGGTCTTTATCATAACAAGTATACTTCCTACTTAGCAAAGGGAGATTAACTAATCCTAATGCAGCATAAGCAAATTAATGCTTCCCTTAGCACTCAATTTTAACCTTTAACTTCTACTCCATACCCAACATCAAATTAAGTCGCTAACAAAAATTCAATAACCATCCATAAGATTTCTAGCCTGAATCAATTCCCCTCATAAACCCTCTTGTTTTCTTGCATTTAACCAATTATAGACATTATATTGCTATTTAAACTTAAAAGATAAATTGACTATTGTCCCATAAATTAACTTAAAAGATAAATGCCCCTTCTTCCTTAAAGTCCTCATTGTCAAATCCCATTTAAAACTCACATCTGTTAACTACCCAAAATTTTAGCATAAACTTCATCTAATTTAAACATACAGAAAAACACTACATATGAAGCTAATTTTCTCAACTGCATTTTAAATGCTTTATCTTTTTCCCTACAACTTAATTATCTAACATTAAGTTGTAGGGAATATAATAGTAAAAGATAAAATCAACAATCCCTTATCTTTACCTTGTAGTTTTTCAGCTATTTCCTTTATAGATCTTGTAATCTTTTTCAATTAGCATCTTCCAAGTGCAAAGAGACAAACCTTAAACTTTTTTCCATGTTCCAAGTTTTAATATATTTGTGCCTGGTAGTGTCATCTATGTTTATAATATTATCATATTCTAGAACTCCCAAGGAAAGAAAGTCATCTTCACAAACTAGCTCAAGAGCTTAAGAAGATTAAAACATTCTTGTTTTCATTGTACAATTACCGCTTGGTGTAAAAGCTTTTGTATTTCTCCTTTCCCACATCCCTAACGCCTTCTTTGTTTTCCTTATTATATTTGGTTCTAAATCTATTTTTCCCCATGGATTCATCATTCATGATTTATGCACTCCTGAGCCACCACTACTACTTGAGGCACTTCTATCTTAATCATTTTTTTTCTCGTGATCTAAATTTCTATATATACAATCTTACGATGTCATTTATGAAGAGACACTCATATAAAAGTAACTAGAGAAAATACCTAATGTGGTTGACAAGAGAAAGAACTCGTAGGGCCTTCAATTGGGTTGTTAAGCTGTATACTGGTCCCATTACTAGTACAATTTTAAGCCACCTTGATTATTGTTTTCCTATATCTTGAGTAGATCCATTTCATCTTGTTGGAATCTTTTCGCTCCTAATAATAAGAATATGGGATACCATATATGGGAGCAATTTCAAGATGGTTAAAAATTACAACAACACCATTTTACTTTCTAATTAGAATCGCTTTCTTTGGTGACAAGTCAAATTTCCAGTTAATTATTATACATGTCTTCCACTTTATCATATGATTGTTATCTAGAGCTGTATATATACAGATATATCTTTTGAAATAATATATATACAGATATATATATATATATATATATATATTATCACAGACCATGTATTACTAAATATCCTTTCACGACTTGCAAAATTTGCAATAATTATCATCCCTTGATCTGATTGATCACAGGGCATGGATTATTGATGCATTTTTGTTTCAGTTGCTGATTAATGAATACATATACATATACATATATATACACACACATATATTATTATATATGGTGACTTGCACGTGCTGCATACGCTATACTTGCATGGCGTGTCAATCCATCACTGTGTAGGAAGCCACCTATAAGTTTCGCTTCATAATAAAGGCAATAATAATATGACAAGGTCTCTTCATCTCTAGCTATAACGCATTAAGTCATGCCAGCATTAATTTATGTGTTTATTCAATTAAATATTAAATATTTACTCATTTATTTCTTAACACAAATTTACATTTCAATTAAAATTAACGTAGAACAAAAATTACCCATGTACATAATAAAATAATAATTCTAAAAAGACTTTCAAAGTTGCTTTCCATTACTTTCAAACCTCTACGTACGTCTCTTCTCTAATTATTTAATCTTAATTGAGATATTTAATTCGCAATAAATTAATTAATTTTTTTTTTAAATTTTTCAAATGATCATCATAAAAAAAACCTATAAAAGATTGATTAACTTAATTAATATTTTTTTTCTCTAAAAAAAAAAAATTGATTAAGAGTTTTATTCTTCGCCCGCCAATCGGGTTAATTTTAATTAATTTAAATATTTTCTCTTTTTAGGAATTATATATTTAAAAATACATATAAAAACAAATAATTATTGTCAAAGCACTCACTCTCAACAAGATGTTACTTGCCTCCAAGGACCCAAAACCCTTCAATGAATGAGATCACCGAACATGAGATATATATCTTTTGAAAATTTTCCACTCATTAATCATAGTGTTAGTTCATGTGTTGCATTTTAAAATTTGATTCCCATCTTATCACTTGTATCTTTTCACTTAGAGATTATTAATTAATTAATTAATTAATTAATTAACTAATACTGTTAAAGATTTATTAAGCTTAAAGATTTCAATTTGTTTTAATTTAATTTCATTAATAACTCTACCGTACCTAAATCTTTTTGTCAAAAATCTTATGGGTCATCCAAGCATAAGAAGTTTCTTATGATACAAACAAAGAAATTAAATACCCACTTGTCAAAAGAAAAAAAAAGGAAAAAATAAATGAAAACATTGCTATATACAATGAAATTATATGTGTGTATATTTATTACACGTACAGCTACTCTCCCATCTGACACATGTCTCAACTATTTGATCGTAGAAACATTCATGACTCATTCGTTTATCATAATATTATCTTCTAAAATAATCTCGTATCCTGAGATGAGATCACCTTTTAAGACAAAATTGACTTTTAAGCAATCTTACTTCATAAATAAGAATAAACATTATGGTAGATTACGCACAATCTCCTCCTATTTATCTTTTTTTATATAGGTAAAATGTAATTTTAATAAGTGATATAATAGGTATAAATTTTTGCATCAAATAAGAACTTATAGTATGTATATTGCTAACTCGAATAGCGATCATTTCATATCATATATATGTATCACTGAGATCAATCATATTTTCAAGAAACTCTCATTCATTATTTTATGGTTATAAATTTCTAGAATTATCTAAAATGTACTATTATGATTCATTTATTGAGAGTGATGAATTTATAATTTTATAAGATATATATCATACATAGTGAATAGTCTAATCAAGACATATAGAAATAATATTGACTTTTCAATATTAAAATCTAGATCTCCGGTATAAGTTATTCGTATTAGAGCTAAGTTTTAAGAATAGTTTTAAATAATTATTGTTATTTATATTAGTTATTAATACTTTATTACTAGATTGAATTAACTGTAACTAAAATTGAGAAAATATTTACATAAATTGTAGGAATACTTGTTAAATACAAAATTTTAGAGATAAAAATCATTACTAAAGAAAAAAAATTTATATCAAATCATCAAAAGAAATATAAGAACATAAGCGTACGTAGATTCCCAAAGAATACCATTGTACATTGGCTTTGTGGCTTTTAGTCTTCCAAGTTAATAAATAGATAATCTTTAATAAAGAACAATAAATGATTTTCTCTATAATTTTTCTCTCTTTCTCTTTTTCTTTCTTGTTAATCAATGAGAATTTTTTTTTTTTTTTGTGCAAGAGTACTTTTATTTGTAATTTGGGATTATATTCGCTCTTAACTTTTCAAGTTTCTTACTTTTTAATGTAACTCAACATAAAATTAGAAATTAGACTTTTAGTATCTGCAGATAATCTAGTGAATTTGTTACTATAACAAGTAATTAAACAAATTTTTATAGAGTGATTCACATCGATATTCAATAATAACGACACATTCTATAAAGTAATATATACTACACTAGTCTACTCAAATCCAACAATGGCCATACACATTGATTTTATCGTTAAGGATTTTATAAACTATATTTGTAAAATAGGTCTTTTTCATGATCTTATCATTACCGTATTTTTATTGCATAGTTTATTAAAGTTTTATCATTTCAATGGTTGTTAACATTCATGTGAAAGCAACACTATGATAATCATTCACATTTATTATTATTGTAATAATCATTACTTTATTTTCAAATGAAACTATTACAATATTATCCTCCATACATTATATATAATCAACTTGTTGAACTTACTCTTACGAACATCAACTAGCATCATGTACTCAATAATTATGATGGAGAGTAACTCGCACAACAAGGAGATAATTCTCAAACTAGGGCAACTCTCCACTACGAATACTAACATGTGCCAACTTATCTAGTATCATATTTTCCTTAAATAATCATTATATACAATTTCATAGAGGTGACTTAGGTTTGAAGTCATGCCTTAGCCAATTTACCACAAAATTAAAAACAAAAAACGATATTTTTTCTTCTCTTCTTGTTTTCTCCGAAAAGTATTTTGTAATAACTTGATTATTGTCCAACTAACCCTTATACAGATGATATATATTTTTACTACGTTTTATAGAAATACGAGTTCAAATTATGAATTATAAATCATGTACGTTATTATTAAAAGATTGTAGTGTATGTGTTTATTGGGAAAATATATAAATTTTTCATTAAAAAACTTGATTATTGGAGTGTTCATCCATTAAAATATTGTTCGACTACATAAGTACATAAGGAAACAACTATTCTTAGTTAACATATACTTATTGATATCATATTAATTTTACTACCATTTAATTATTTCGTCAATATGTAAGTTAATCTTTTTATTCTCAAAAATTAAAAGAAAATAGAAGTTAAAAGCATGAATTAAACTCATAACTAGTTGAATTTTAAATTATTAAAAGTAGCTAGTATGAGGTACAAGCTATACGTATAGTTTAATCGGAGAAGAAACCTTTCAATTTCTGTTTTATTTTAATTAATAATTAAGAATTAAGAATTAAGAAATTTGATTGGAAAATGGTGGAAGTTAAAACTTTTGGTACAATCTATGTTTTTCTTTAATTAAAAATTAAGAGTTGATTGGAAAATTGTGGAAATCAATAGAGTTATGTACATATATATATGTATATGTATATATGTCAAAGTCAGATTAATAAATAATTGGGTGAAAATGATCACATGCAATTCTTTGCTAGCTAATTTGATTTGATAATTAATAGATTAGAGAGTGGTGGAAGCTAATAGAGTTGGATCTGAAAGTCACATTAATAAATCTGATCTTGTGGAAGTGACACATTAATTAATGGATAATCTATTATTAATCTAGCTAATTACTTGTTCATTATCTATCATAAATCTTTTTTAAAGATTGCTTAACCATAATTAATTAAAATATATATGTAATTAAAAAAAAAAGGAGACAAAAAATCAAATTAAGGTGGGCCTGAAAGATCTTGAAGAACCGATAGTTTTGTCTAACAAATCTAAGAGCTCTTCTTTGGTGGGACCCTTTGAAGATTTTGCTGTCAATACATACACCTCTCTATATAACACCCATCTCACCCTCTTCTTCAAACTCCCCCATTTGCTAATTCTTTTGTCTCCATACCCTTCTTCTTGTGCTTTTCATTTTCATATAAACCCTAAAAAGGTGTTTAACACATATATTAGCAAAAAAGCACCTGAACCCAACTCTTATTTTGCTTTTGCTTGCTTATGTAGTGCGTGTGTAGTGTATATAAGGGTTGACCAGGTTAATTAGGGTTGGTGAAGTTGTAAGGAGGAAGAAGATGAAGGTGAGTGGTAGAAAACAAGGAGCATTATCGCCGTGTGCGGCGTGCAAGCTTCTTCGGAGGAGATGTGCTCAGGAATGTGTTTTTGCGCCTTATTTTCCGGCCGATGAGCCTCAGAAGTTTGCCAGCGTTCATAAAGTGTTTGGTGCTAGCAATGTCAACAAGATGTTGCAGGTAATTAATTCACTCCCCATGCAATATATATATATATATATATACCAATTCTTTACCTTATATGATTATATATAATATATTTGAATTTCAAGCGTGTGGGAAAAATGGGTTAGGTGATTAATTAAAATATGTTAGTAAGAAAATATTTTTTTCAAGTCATTTTCTTGCTTCCTTTAAATTTTAATGGCTGAAAAAGAGAGAGGAAAAATTATTCAAGTCATTTTCAGAAAAAGGGCGTTAACCCATTTGTTTCTTCTACTTGGCTACCAGTCTTTTTCCTTAGGTCTTAAACAAAAATTTTATACATATATATATATATATATATATCGACTAGACTTTGGAGCTACCCATGCATACATACACACAACTATATATATATATATATATACGTAATATATAACTGTTTGTTTAAGCTTATACCAATTAAGTCTCTATTATTTCATCCCCAGATCAAATAAATTAACATTTAACATTGAAACTTTCTTCCTCAATTAAAAACATAAATTATTAAATTTAAATAAATAAATAGAGAAAAATGTTTTTTTTTTTAAAAAAAATCCCATAATATATACACAGTTGGAATAATAAAGAAAGCTGTATATAATTACTGTAAATAATAAAGAATTCTAATATACATATATGTATTATGTATAATTCCATCCTAAACAAAGAGTACGTACCCTTTACACATCCATGAAATCCTACAGACACTTTCTTAAGATAGCTAGGTAATTCCCACGAATATATATATATATATATATACATGCTTATATATATGTATATGTATATATATATATATATGTGTGTGTGTGTGTTCTTTAAGGAAACAAATTAAGAAGAATTTATATAGACATTCAGATTGTGTTGGCTCCAAATATTTATCCCTTGAAAGTATATATCTCTAAACACCCACCGACAAAACCCACTTAATAATTATTCCAACCTGCATGCTTTGCTCACCACCTTCTTCTCTTTCGAACTTTTTTTTTTTTTTTTTTTCTAATTTCGATTTTATAATCTTTATACTTAACTAAAATTTAACATATCTAACTGTGTGTGTATATATATATATATATATGTAAATTTTATTGGGTTGAAAAAACTTTTGACGTGGGGCAAAGGTAAAATATATATATATATATATATATATATCTGCTTCTGGTTTTGCTCTTTAAGATTTCCTCATACTATATATATATATATATAATTAAATTGGATTTAATTATTATAAACTGCGCCAAGAAATATTTGAAAAAGTATAAAGGTGGTCTTCCACTTCTTTTTACAACTTTTGTGTCTGTTAGGTTGGTTAATTACAGTTGAGTCTCCCAATAAACTATTTTCAATTATTTTGTAAAAATTAAAATTATAAAACATAATATTAGTTTTTAAATTTTCACATTTATTATAATTTTTTTTAATTATAGTCTTATCTATTTTTTATTTATTTTATAACCCAAAAAAAAAAGTTAAAATAATTAAAAAGAATGATTTTAAATAAGTAATTAAATTAATTAATTGATTGTATAACCCACCAAAAAGATATGTTAGTGTCCAAAAGTAACTAAAGGTAAATATATTAAAATTTCTCTCATATATGTTTTTTTTTTTAATTATAGAAATTATTACGTAAACATGACATCAAGATGATTCACGCTCACAAACAATGAAATTAGAGAATCTTATTAAATTAATCACAAATTATTTCTAGGGATTACCAATTCTAGATATTATGCGTAGCTTTACTTTGAGAGAAAGTAGTAACTTTAATAAACACAAGTAAATATAAATTATGAACTAAGATTCCACTAATCAATAATTAATTAAGTTAATAAATTGAGTTATGTATTTTGTTACTATAGTTAAATTGGGCATGTTAATTAATAATAATGGCACATGATTCGTTTGAAAATCGCCCATTAATTTGCAGACAAAAGTATATATGAATGTCAAATCAAAGGTTCAATTGGTAGTCCATATTCCAAACCCACCACCACCACCCCCAACCCATAATTATGATTACATGCACCGTTAATTAAATGGGGTAAAAGATTTCTAATCATTATTAATTAGTTTAATTTAATTTAATTTAATTAGGGTTCTAGAAATTATTTTTCCATCTAATCCTTCTTTTTAGGGGACCCATTCCCACAAAACAAAATCATGATATTGCTTTTGATTTTGATACTATGAGGAAGTTTTATTTTTATCATATTTGCCTTAATTAGTTTAATTATATATATATACACACACACACACACACACACATACATATATATATATATAGAGAGAGAGAGAGAGAGAGATTATAAGTATTTAAAAGTTATTTTCAATTGCTTTTTTGACCAACTAGCTAGCTAATTAGGGTGTGGAATTTTACACTCAGCAAAATTAGTATTACTTAGTACATTCACTTGTAATATTTTATATAAATATATATATTTAACAACTATTTAACAAAATAATGATTAGTATATGAGTTTATAATTAAAGTAGAGTGTTCTAATTAAATTATAACTTAGTTTTATTTCTATAGAACTCGTGAATTTAATTTTGATATTAATATATTATTCTCTTTAACTAAATAATGATTCTAATATAGAATCTGAAGATCATATCAAAACTACGTTGCTTATAATAAATAAACTAATTAATTTATATGATTACATAGTACGAATAATTTAAATTAATTATTTATATTTTAAAGGAAACACATTGAGTTCTAACATAATATATATATATATATATATATATGTTGGATTGGATCAATAATAATTTTGTTATGCAAAATTATGCAGGAATTACCAGAACACCAACGAAGTGATGCTGTGAGTTCTATGGTGTATGAAGCAAATGCTAGAGTACGTGACCCAGTGTATGGATGTGTAGGAGCTATATCTTGCTTACAACAACAGATCGATTCTCTTCAAACCCAATTGGCCCTTGCACAAGCTGAGGTCGTGCACATGAGATTGCGACAATTCACTTCATCAGTGTCAAACACTGTAGCTAATTCCTCAGCGAGCGTATTACCATCGTCTTCTAAGTTGATGTCATCTCAGGCAAACAAATCCTTCTTCTCCATGGACATGCTGATCGATCAGGTCAATACAGGAGAGTCCTTATGGTCTTGCTAGCTACCTCTAATGTTGGTTTTACTTTGCTGTCTGCTTTATATCTGTCTAGAAACCTATTATGACCCCAGAGGAGATCATGATTGTGTTCGTCCTCCTGATGATAATTAACCATATTGTAGATATCTTAAAAACTATGTGTAATTATAATTTATGAGTTAACTATTAGATATATATTTCATACAATTTGAATTTTACTCTTAGATTTTTAACTGCGGCAAATTCTTTTTAGTCATGGAATTCATAAAACTCATAAATAAACATTTCAAATGTATAAATAGTTAAATTCAATTACTACAAACTATGTTCAAACATTAATATAAAAAGATACTTTATTTCTCCTTAATACATTATTCTTATATCACTTATAAATACTTATGTTTGCTTATATTATAATTATATAAATATCTTATATTTTATCTATTATTACTATAGTTATTTAGTAGTTAGATATTTCAGTGCATATATTATAAAAATAAAAAAAAAAAATTAAATGGGAAAAAATTGACTTCTATTGGTGATGTTGAATTTGGGTAAAGTGAAATGTATTTAATTTGTATAGGGAACATGAATCTAAACTAGCATGGTGATTAAGTCAATTTTGTGATGTTTAAGTCAAAAGTGTTGTTAGATGCTCAAATAACTCACTACTCCCTTGATGTTCTTCTCATGTCATAAAGTTATTATTATTATTTCGTTGAGATTTATAAAAGAACGAAAAAAATCGTTGAAATCAGTTTAATCAGTTTAAATCGAACCGGTTAAAAACATCAATTTGATGATTTTGATTACGGAACCAAAAAAATCGGTTCACGTAAAACATAAAACCAAAAAATTAAATCTTGTATATGTAATATAATCATATAAATATAACAAAATAATATATATATAACTGCTCTCCCTCTCACTTTCATGGATGTAAATGTTTAAATTTCAATTATTTTTTCTAGTTGTTGAGGGTGTTGCATATAGTGTGTGTGTGTGTATATATATATATTAAAATTGGATGATGAAATAAGAATGGTGGTTTTTAAAAGAAATGTTAAATTAAGGTAGAGAGAGAGAGAGAGAGATCTCAATGTATACATATATGTGTATTGTAAAAGAATCAGTTATTTTGGTTACAACTGAATCAACAGATTTGTTTGGGCCGGTTTGTTTGGGTCGGTTCGGTTCGGATAATGAATTTCAGAATTTTTTGGCCCATAGAAATTCATGTTAAATCTATATATATATATGTGTGTGTGTGTGTTTTATCTTTTAATTTAAAATAATTTAGATTAAAAATCAACATTATTTTAAAATAAAAAATATATTTTTCTGTTCTAGAATAGCTAATAAAATATTTCTAAAATTAAAAAAAAATGTGAAGTATAAGGAAAATTTTAATTAGTTTTTAAAAATGATATTTTTCTTAATTTACAAAACATTAGTGGTTAAAAATGGTATTATTCTTAAATTGGGGGAGAAAAAATAGATAAGTGAAAAGATGCGGGGTCGTTGGGAAATAATTCAATTCAAGTGTATATATAAAGAAGTTTCAGCGCCATTCCTCCCCCCACCCCCCGGTTCTTTTTCATTTTTGATTGTGATTCCATTGGAGCAAAAGACGAGACTGGGAGTGAGCTCATTGTTCAAGTAAATTCCTCTCTACGCACTTGCGAATTTAGTTTCTGCAAATCTTTTCATAGCATTTTTGGACGGAAGAAATAATGCAAAGAGAAAATGGAAAAAAGAAAGACGCTATAAAACCTGCACGACAAGATTTCTTTCTCCTTTCATTGCTTATCAATGTCTTGATCTGATGTTTCTTGCTCTGCAGGAAAGGTACGCAGGCAGATACGCTTGTTTCTGTTTATGTGTTTTGATGTGCGTGGAATACTGTTCGGTATCGTGGTTATATTTCCTCTGTGTTTTTACAATGTGTTGAGGAATGGTGTGTGAGAAATGATTGTTTTGGGGGAATTTGGAGAGAAGACCTAATTTCTTTGTCGTGTTCTGGTTGTGATCGAAGTTTTTGGACAGAGAGGTTTCGCTTAATCGATAAGAGGAATTATAAAAATGACGTCGATGCTTGAAAGAGAAATAGTTTTTCTCATTCTGCAGTTCTTGGAGGAAGAAGAATTGAAAGATGCATTTCATTGGTAAGGACTACAGCCTGGTTTTATTGCGTTTATTTTCTTTTCTTTATTGCTCCGTTCTTTTCTCAATCTTTCTTTTCTTTGAAATCGTATTTGGGGCTTGATTTTGTTTGGTTGGCGAGAAACTAAAGAAAATTGAAGGAGAGGAGAAAAGATTAATTGAAAATATTAAAAATAACGTGCATTGAATTGATTAGCAAATTTTATTTTCAATTTTTCTTCATTAACGTCCCAATCATGTCTTCTTTATTCTAAAATAAAGGAAAAAGAAAATGTCGACATTGTCCCCATCATGTGTTACTTGTTACATCAGCTCGGGACCAAGTAATGATTAATTAAATGTTCATCCCGCTCACCATTTGTCACGCAATCCTCAAAGTAATGGTTAATTAGATGTTTTGAAGTTCTCTTTTCTCCCCCTAATTGTTCTGCCAATGATTCTCTGCAACCAAATGTTGCTTTCCTTCTCCAATTTTTGAATGGGTTGTTATCTGCTATGTTTCTTGGCGTGGAAGTTTGGAGAGGGAGTCAGGGTTTTTCTTCAATATGAGGTACTTTGAGGAATGTGTGACAAATGGTGAGTGGCATGAAGTGGAGAAATACTTGGCTGGGTTCACAAAGCTTGATGATAATCAAAACTCAGTGAAGATTTTTTTCGAGATTCGAAAGCAGAAGTATCTTGAAGCACTTGACAAGTGAGTTCAATATATGTCAACATGTATGTTAATGTACATGTTGGCAACTTTAAGGGAGGTTGGTGGCTTCTTGCCACATTCAGGACTGTTCCTTTTATTTTGCCTTTTGCAGGCAGGATCACCCCAAAGCTGCCGAGATTCTTGCAGAGGAGTTGAAAGTGTTCTCAACATTTGATGAAGATCTTTTTAAGGAAACGGCCATGCTTCTGACTTTAGGAAACTTTAGGTACATTAAATGCATATGTATACTAATAATTGATATTTTCATTGATAAGCATGTTGTATTAGAAGTATATGGTTTATGTTTTATTGAAATGGATATGATACTATAGTCAAGTCATTTGAACACTTGTTATGCTGAAAAACAAAACCTCAAAAACAAGTTAAAACTATAACTCAAAATCTTGCAAATGCTCAGCTACAATTGAGATCTTGATATTTTTGCCAACAACTATTACAAAGGGCCTTAGGCGCAGAAAACAAAAGACCTTGGTGCAGGGAACTGAAGGATGAGCTGTCTCCAGCTCTAGTAGGTGAGAGAAATCATCAACACAGGAATGCTGGAAAGAGAGAGAGAGGGAGAGAGAGAGAGAGAGAGAGAGAGAGATGAAAGGCAAGAAACAAAGAAAGAGGTGCAGAGAGAAGAGGCAAAAGCCAACAGATAGAGATGAGAATAAAGGGAGAAATTCATTCCTTCTATAAAATTAGCTTGGGTACAAATAAGGATACATCTGGAATGTACAAATAACCCTACTAATTGCTATCAACGACAGGACTTAATTTCTGAAACTAAAACGAAACTTTTCTTTACTTGCTATGGGGAAGCAGTGTATGAGCTTTTAAGGTGATGGAACGATAAGTTGACTACAAATTTAGAGAGATTTGATATCAAATTACTTGGATCTTTCTAAATATACCTCTATGCGAAATTTTCATCGATGTTTTTTCCCTTTGCCAAAAATTTCAGGGAGAATGAAAAGCTCTCAAATTATGGAGATATTAAGTCTGCCCGGACTATATTGTTTCTTGAACTTAAAAAACTGATCGAGGCAAATCCTCTTTTCCATAATAAGCTTCAATTTCCTAGCTCGGAAAACTCAAGGCTGAGGAAGCTAATCAATCAGAGGTGACATGAGAAAAATTTCTATCTTGACAATCAAATCTGTAAAAATGTTGACTGCTAATTGAGATTATTTGTCACCTTGATTGATTTTCAGTATAAACTGGGCACCATATGGTGCTCTTTCTCCTTCACCTGCCACTAACCCTTTACTGGGTGGTCATGGTGTAAGTCTTCTGCAGGACCTTCTCTAAGAAGTTAGACTTGTTTCTTCAATTTTCTTTACATCTATTAGCATTTTCAGCCAATGCCAGCACCTTCTACAGCATCTTCTGCAGGAAGAATGGCTAATCCGTCTCCTGTGCCACACCAGGCAATTTCTGCAGAGCCAATAGGTCCAATTCCTCCTTGTGCAGGTAATAGTCTTTTCACTCCCTTCTAATAGGTATGGTTAAATGTCTCATCGATGCTTCCTAGCACATAATTGGTGGTAGAGCTTGTATAGTCTGAGCCATTATTTATGCTTGGTCCCTGCAAATCAGTGCCATCTTCACCGCATAGACTCCATTTACCCTTGTAGCACCAGAAGAATGCTATGTTATCCAAACTTGCTATGGTGTGATATGATTTAGAAATATAAGAAAAAGGGAATACTTTTCATTTCTTGTTCAATGATTGGTTAACTGCTGAAATGGTTATGGTTAGTACTGAGAAAAAAAAAAATTGGAGATTTCAGATCTCAATAATAAAAATATTATCTCAGTAACTAAATTAGGATACTTATTTATAAGGTTTCATATACAATTAAAAAATAAGAAATTTAGAAAACTTAGTAAATAAGAAAATTAGTTAAATAGAAAGAATTAGAAAAACATGAAATAAGAAATAGAAAAATAATTTAAATAATTAACTAACCTATAATACAAAAATAACTATATAGCATCCTAATTAAAATAGAACTATATTTAGTAATTCCAAAATGAACTACATATCTTAATGATATATAAGAATGACAATTGAATAAATATATGCTGTTTTAGAAATATGTCTCTTTTATGTTCTCACTCTTCTCGATTATTATCCCCCACTTGGTGAAAACTTGGTCTTGAGTTTTAAAATATTGAAATAGAAAATCTTGGAACTTGTCTTCTGGTAAAGAGCTCGACCAGATCTGGTGTCAGCGTATTCGTTGCAGCTGAGGAGTTCTAGCAAAGCAGCTACTGCCACAACTTCAAGTGGTAAATTCTTATATTTTCAGCATTTGTGAGCGCTGTGTCAGGCACTTCCTAGTGGTGGCGGCTATTTTAGAATTTTAGGGTTTTTTTTTTCTTCAGTTTTATGAGACTGACCTTGGTGTTTGGGAAAAATTCTAGTAAATAAGAAAAAAGTTGAATTTTCCTAAAAACTAGAAAAATAATCTAAATAATTGACTAATTTATAATAAAAAATAACTAAAGATAACATTTTAATTAAATAAAAAATAGTAAACTCATACTTACCCATATAGTTAATAATTTTTAAATAAGTTAGCTACTTTAATAATATATAAACATTACAATTAAAAAAATAACTATTATTTATAAGAATATGTCAATTTTAGTTCCTACCATTCGACATCAATTTGTCTATAGTTTGCTACTAAAATTATTTCGGATAACTCTCCATATCCTCATGGTATCAGTGGAAGTGAGATGATGCATAAGAATAACAAAAAACTCCTTTGTATACCAACTTAGACAAGGAACTCAGCTGCTGCAGTGGAACTTGACAAGCAAAAGGGCATTATAATGCAATATATTTCAAAGTCGCATCAACCTTGCTGGAAAAAGGGCATCTTTGACTGAGATAGGTGGATGTTGTCCCTGTCACAACCTCCTAAACAGCCCAAAAAAAAGGACTCACATTCACTTTCCAATTGAATTTCCTAGGAAAAATGCATGGACAGATGGGGGGTCGAGCTATATGCTTGTATAGAACTTCACAGAAAATGACCCACTAGTGCTTAACTTCCACATCAAGGACTGGGGGAGACACTGCAAAGAGGGAGGCTGTTCAGGAAATTGACAAACTCTTCTTCCTCCTAGTCAATGATGTTTTTAAGAAGATCTACCTCCCACATCACATGATCAGTTGAGACAAAATAGAACCAACTCTCTACGGCCTTGTTTGTCAAGGACAAAGAGCACACCATAGGAAAATCGTCTAAACCCCCATTGGACATCGCTCATCTCTCGAAAACTTCACCCTCCTCCAGACAATACCCTGATCTTGATAAAATTAAAGAACTTTGTTATGAATGCAAATATGAAGGACACGACAAGAATAGAAAATTAACGTTCAATTAAACATTAAATGTTAATTAATATTAGATTTTTAAATAATTAGAATCCTGATTAATATTAAATTACTAAATAATATATATATTTTTCATTATAATTTGATTTCTAAATAATATATATATATTTTTCATTAACATTTAATTTCTAAATAGTGCAGCATTTCTAATATTTTAGTTGAGTATTTCTAATTATATTTAGATTTCAAATTAAATTAACATTCTTAAATAAGAATTATAAGCTCTATATAAAAGAGAATGTTTTCTATTAATAAAACACGTAAAAATATTATTTTAAACTACGAGATTAGATCTCTCTCTAACGAGATTAAAGGAATTGCAGTAAGGAGAAAAAACAAATTTTAAAATCAAAAATTTCAAAAAATCGCCCAGTGACAAGATCCTGGTTTTGGGAACATAACAAATTGTATCAGAGGCTGACACAATAGACGATTCTACAATAATGGGAGATCTGCAATTGATGATAAAAGAAACTCTCGCTGCAAACGAAGTACGGACAACAGAAATCAAAAGACACTTAGGCAGTCAGCTGCAGGAGTTATCCTCGCAATTCAAGGAGATGTTAGTTGGAATTGGTCAAAACATGTGAATCATTTCAGAAGAAACTACCAGTAGTCATAACTCGTGAGATCAACTGCCCCAAGCATTTCACGTGGAAAATCGTTTGTAAGACACAAACCATCACCTAGGTAATGTGGTTGTTCCTCACTACACTAAATTAGACTTTTCAGCATTCGATGGTTCTGAAAATCCTCTAATTTGCTTATATCAGTATGAGAAATTTTTTTATAAATCAACACACATTGAAAAGAGATAAGGTGGGATTGACTGCCTTCCACATACTCAAGTACAACTTTGGTATCATCAATTAAAATCCGAGCAACCCACAATCAATTGGGTTAGATTCAAGAAATACTGCTCATTAAGGTTTGGACCACCAACCTATAGCAATCCGCTGGGGGTGCTGGTGAACTTGAAACAAATAAAGTCATTTTAGGAGTTCTAGAGGCAATTTCATTAAAAACTCGCACGGGCAAATAAATTTGTCCGAGTTTATCAATATGTAAGTTTGTCCACAGCAAAACTAATCGATTGTCTCTACTTAGAGGTTGAGATGCAATCACCTGTCACTCTTGTGCACGTAATGAGCATGATCAGAGCTTTTCAAAGGAAACAACTGTTGTGGGTTATGACCAAACACAATTATAGTGATCCTTCTCAATTTGTGACCAAGTGTAACAATAGTTTAGAAAATACCGGTTCTACGAAGTAGTAGTATTATAACACAATTTGTTAACATTTTTTCTCTAGTTATAAAGCAACTAATAAGGGCAGAGATGATAGAAAAGAGACTGAAAAAGTTGTGTTATAACTAAGATGAACCGTTTGTTTCAGGTCATCAATGTAAACGGTTACTTTGTCTCGAGATTGAATGTGATATTGAACAATAAGAAAAGACCAACAAGATAACTATATTCACATTTCAACCTTTAGTACAAGTTTAAAAACTAAAGGGGAGTAATGTTATGAATGCAAATATGAAAGGCGCAGTAAGAATAGGAAATTGACATTCAATTAAATATGAAATCTTAATTAGTATTAGATATTTAAATAGTTAGGATCTTAATTAATATTAAATTCCTAAATAGTTGAAATTCTAATTAGTATTAAATTCTTAAATATAATATATATATATATTCAATTAGTATTTGATTCACAAATAGTGTAGGATTTCCAATAGTTTAGTAAAGTATTCCTAATTAGATTTAGATTACAAATTAAATTAACATTTGTAAATAAGAATTGTAACCTTTATATAAAAATAGATGTTTGCTATTAATAAAAACAAGTTAGAATATTATTTTAAATTTTGAGATTGGAGCTCTTTTTAACGATATCAAGGTAATAACTCTCTTTGATAAGCTGTAATATATTTTCACAAAAATAGATCATTCAAAGAATCGTATTAAGGAAAAGAAGCAGATTTTAGAATTGGAAATTTCAGAAAATCGCCCAATGACAAAATCCTGATCTCGGGAACATAAACTTATTTTTGTTTGTATTGATGTTCTTCCAAAGCCCTACGTTCTACAACTCTCTTGAGGCATAGTCCACCAACTTGTCTCTTCTAATCAAAATCTGGCACATATCGCCCTCTACCATGAACAACCCTCCTCCATAATGAATCTCCACGACCACTTCACAAGAAGCATTTGACGTTTAATGGAATAGGAGATCCAATCCCAAGTCCCATTAAGATGAAGGAGGTTGCTCCAACATCTTCCAAGCTAGAACCAAAACTAGTCTCATTCATTTTGTTCTTCTTTACATTACCTTCAACTAGCCTTTTATGATAATTGCATTCAAATTTCTTCGGATATTTTTACTCTCTTAACGAGGAAATCTAATTTCTTACCTCTTTGATACATGTCTGTCCACTTTATCTTTAATACATCAAATAAAATTTTGAAGGTAAAATTTTTCCGCTTACTGTTGCAGATAGAACTGGACCAGTGACATCTATTTCTGGACTTGTAAGCATTCACGACATATGTTCTTCTTCGTTTATAATCTGTGGAAAAATTTATGCTGGCAATTGGTAGATGCATTTGAGATTCCCATTAATCACCATTTTGATTTTGGATTTATTCTAGAATGTAGATAACTGGAATTTGCCAGATATGACACAGAGAGTTGCTGACGAGTTAGAAAAATCTAAGATCTGGAAGCAGACTGGAATCAGTGAACCATCTAAACTTCGTTCCTTAATGCTTCCTGATAATCTGCTGCCAATAAAGGTATATTGATCCAGTTGGACTTTAATTTGGTTGTTAGCTTTAGAAATTTGGTTGGTCGTCCAGAATTACTTAATTCAATTTTTTTTTCCCTGGCCAAGATCTTTGGGCATTGAGAAAACTGAAGTTGTGTTTAAACATTAAGTTTTCTTTACCAAAAAGCCTGCCTCTTCTTTGGTTATAAGATTTTGCATTATCATGCAGGCCTTCAAAGATATTCTGCCACTCTGCCTTCGTAATATGCATGCTGAAGTTAAAATTCCTTTATTTTATGTGCCATACAGAGATTTATATCGGTATATGTCTCTGAAGTAGGACGAGCTTATTAGACAATTTTGCTCTTTTCCCGTGGTCTAATCATTCTCCTTCTTAATGCAGGTTGTTAAAATGACATACACAAATTCGGGAACCTCCTTATTGGCATTAGGGGAAAATGGCGCACACAAGTTATGGAAATGGTTTAACAGGCAGAATATACCAGTAAAGGTATTTAAGGGAAATCTTCAATCATTTTGGTTACTTATAGTGAGCTTTTTCCCATAAATATTTTTGCTACTATAGGTAACCAGTAGTTTGTTACCAAAGTTACGGAAGCCACCAAATGGAATACTGATGACCAATGATCTACGCGAGTCAAACCAAGAAGATGCTGTTCCTTGCCTTGCACTTTCAAACAATGATTGTTATTTGTTTTCATCTTCAGGAGGAAAAACATTTTTTTATAATTTGATAAGGTTCCAGGTAATTAGATTCGTTACAGCTCTGTGGGGTCCCTCTGTGGGGCATGTAAGACTGCGCATGAATCCTTTCACTTTTTATGTGCAGGAAGTACAAAGTTTCACAATGAGGTCTGCAGCAACATCTATTTCCTTACATCCTCAGGATAGCAACATTATTGCAGTAGGCACGGAAGACTCGTTAATTCATATCTTTCATGGCTCGCTTGATAAGGTGTTTAGGCTGAACTGTAATCTGATACTGTGGGTAGAATGGTTTGAGTTCACCTCACAACTTTCTGATATGATCATATTAACAGGTTAAAGGTAAACTTAGAGGCCACAAAAAGAGAGTTACTGGTCTTGCATTCTCTATTGTCTTAAATGTTCTTGTATCATCAGGAGCGGATGCGCAGGTATGTCATATTACCTACTGTGCTTGACTTTTTATTTATTTTTTTATGCATCTATTTTTTCTATAAATTTCCTCTACAACCTTTTAAATTTTTATAAAATATTAACTTTTTATTTATTTGTTCATGCATATATTTATCTATATAATCAATCAGTAAATAAAATATTTTGAATAGGATATTATTATCTCCTCAAATTTCTATCTCACTCTCTCTCTCTCTCTCTCTCTCAAATCCTTCTATTTCTCCTCTCATTCTCCTTCTCTTTATATCAAACTCGAATACATACTTTCTTAAAACAGAACCATGTACCCGGCTCATGACAACTTTGGTATCAGAGCTGCCTACCAGATCCCAATGGGAGGTGGTGATGGTCAACGATCGCAGTGCGAAGCTCTTCGATCAAATGCAGCAAAAACTCGATATGATGATCAAGTTGCTGAGCGGTAGCGTTACTTCTTCGGAGGACGTGAAACCAGCGGCCGCTGCTACAGCCGTGTGCATAGAACATAGTGAGGTTCTGCTTTTTCCGCTGCGTCGCGATGAAGATGAAAAGACAAAAAGTGAACCGGCTTTTAAGGAAACCTGTAAATCCGGTTCAATAACTAAACTGAATCAGAAAATTCTGAAACTATGACTCGAACAGGATCGGTTCAGAACAACCAGAACCTGGTTCAAACCTGATTGGATCACTGAATCAAACCGGTTCAGACCTATCTGAAGAAATTGCAGAAGAAGAAGAAGACCCAAATGAAGATATTGCAGAAGAAGAAAAAACCAGAAGAAGGAGAGGAAGAAGAAGAAACGGAAGGAGAGAAGAAAAGGCAGAAGAAGAAGCCGAAGAAGAAGAGGTGGAAGAAGAAGATGTTACCGCGCCGATGGTGTGTGGGGCATGCCGAGAAGATCTTTTTTAAGCAGTAGAAAATTGTTTTCAAATATATATATAACTTAAAAAAAAAAAAACAGCTTAAAAAAATATGCTTAAAACATGTATATGATAATTAAAAAATATAAAAAAAAAAAAAAAAACTAAAGATGAGTTTCAACCTTGAGAATAAGATTGATGTTGAAGATGAGAGTATTGGAAGGATCTTAATGCAAATAGAGAAGAATATAGAAATATATGTAGGAAATTCAAACCTAAGAGATCTTTGATTCTTTTAAATTTTTAGTTAACGAGTCACTCTCTCTTTTATCTTCGTTCAATGAATCTACGAATTTTTTCTACAACTCTTTAAACTTCCATAGAATGTTGATTTTTTATTTACTTGTTCATGCATATGTTTTTTCTATGTAAATCATCTATTTTTATGTATGTAATCAACTAGTTAATGAATTATTTTGAATACATTATTATTATCTCTCTTAAATTTCTGTCATTCTTTCAATATTTATCTTGTTAAGATTTTATTATGTATTTAAAAATTATTAGTTATGGATTAGTGGTTGTTTAATTTAGCAGTTATGGAGTAGTGGAATAATGGTGACTTAACTATGGGGTAGTGGTCATGGGATAATGGTCTCTTAATTTCAACAAGTATAAATTAGTGGATTAGTAGTTTTTTTAGTGAGTTAGTGGTCATTTATTTTTTGTAATATTTATTTATTTTTATCCTATTTAAGCAGACTAATTTCATCAGTAAAAATCATTTAAGTTTATTTAAATTTTTCTATTACTTTATTTCTACATTTAGTATCAGAGTAAAAAAAATAATTTTTTTTATTTTGCAACAACAGTAGACATCTATGGCATCGGAAAATAGTTATATGCAACCTGTAATCCCTCGTTTTAAATGATCATTAGAGCATGTTGATGAAGAATTTTCTCCAATCCAAAAAATATTGGAGTGTCACGGAAACAGGAGTGCCTGAACCAATTCCTGGAGTGATGTTGACAGAGGCTTAACAGAAAAGAATAAAAGAACAAAAACTGAAGGATCTCAAAGCAAAAAACTATCTGTTTCAAGCAATTGATTGTGCCATTTTGGAGATGGCACAACAAGGTACTTGCAAACAGATTTGGAATTTTATGAAAAAAAAAATATCAAGGCACAACAAGAGTCAAACGATAATAGCTTCAAGTGCTTCACAGAGAACTTGAAATTCTCCATACGAAGCAAGGAGAATCTATTGATGAGTACTTCTCAAGAACACTAAGCATAGTGAACAAGATGCGTATTCACAGCGAAAGAATCGAAGATGTTGCCATAGTGGAGAAGATTCTTAGATCAATGACTCCAAAATTTTTTTATGTTGTATGTTCTATTGAGAATTCAAAAGACTTTGATGAACTTTCTATTGATGAATTATAAAGTTCGTTACTATTGCATGAGTAGAGAATGACAACTGCTTAAACTGAGGAGTAAGTCTTGAAAGTTTCAACTCATGGTGAATTTTTACAAAGAAATGATCAAATGGCCATGGTCGAGGCCGTGGTCGTGGACGAGAAAGAGGTAGAGGTTCTAACACATTAGAATCTCGAAGCAGAGGCAAAGGAAACGATAACCACAATTAAACAAAATTTAGTAAGTCTAATATTGAGTGTTATCGTTGTCACATGTTCGGTCATTACAAGTCTGAATGCACTACAAACTTACATTCCAACAAAGATGACCAGTCCAACTTTGTAGAGAAAGAAGAACAAGAAACACTCTTGATGACATTTCACATCAAGGAAGACAAACATGCAGTAATTACATGTGTGGCAATAAGTAATTTTTCTCTCACTAAAATGAAGATTTTCATACTAATGTGAGCTTTGGTGATCATTCTAAAGTCAGTGTTATGGGAAATGGTGATATTCAAATCAGGACTAAAGAAAACAATATTGTGACTATATCAAATATTTTTTATAGTCCTAACTTGAAAAGCAATTTGCCATGTGTGGGACAGTTGCAAAAAAAAGGTTATGAGATTGTGATAAAAGGAGCGTGTGAAGTCTATGATCCTAAAAATGATCTAATTGTTCATGTCAAAATGACACCAAATAAATTGTTTCCACTGCGAATCCAGACCATCCATACATGCTTTGTGGCCAAGATGAACGATCCAACATGGCTATGACATTTTTGTTATGGCCACCTAAACTTTAATGGATTGAAGACTCTTTCTCAAAATAACACGGTGAGTGACCTACCTCAGATTATTCCTCCTTCCAAAATATGTGAAGAATGTATTGTTGGCAAACAACAGCAAAAGCAATTCCCAAAAGGGAAGGCAAGAAGAGCTCAAAAAAGATTAGAACTGATTCATTATGACATTTGCGGTCCTATTAATCCTGTATTAAATGGAAAAAAAATATTTTATATCTTTTTTTGATGACTATTGTCGAAAAATATGGGTATATTTTTTGTAGAAAAAATTTGAAACTTTGATGGTATTTAAAAATTTTAAAGTTCAAGTAGAAAATGAAGCAGAGACTACCATTAAAACACTATACATTGACCGTGGTGGTGAATACATATCCTATGAATTCTCAAAAATTTTTAATGAGTAAGGAACTCAGAGGCAAATGACAGCAGCTTATACACCCCAACAAAATGATGTAGCAGAAAGGAAAAATCGAATCATTCTAAACATGGTTAAAAGCATGGTGACAAATGAAAGAGTTCCAAAATAGTTTTGACAAGAAACAGTAAATTGGAGTGTTTATATTTTGAATAGGTGCCCCACACTTGTTGTTCAAAATACGACACCTGAAGAAGTTTGGAGCGGATATAAACCAGCTGTTGACTATTTTCGAATTTTTGGGTGCACTGCATATGCACATATTCCATGAGAAGATAAAGAAACTAGATGACAAAGGCGAAAAATGTATTTTTCTTGGAATTAATGAACAGTCAAAAGCTTACAAACTGTTCAATCCTATCACAGGTAAAATTATTATCAGCTGAGATGTTATTTTTGATGAAAGAAGTAATGAAATTGGACTGAAAAATATGCAAGTGAACAACAAATATCTGTGAATTTTGAAAGAGAAAAAGAAGCATAAATAAATGCAAGGGCAAGCAACTGTCTCTGATGTTCACCAGTTACGACAGCAGCTGTTTGATAATATTGAGATCCAAGCAATAGGTGAAAGCTCACGATCTTAACGAATCAGAAAAAGACCAGCGTGATGGATGATTATGAGGTTCGTGGTGTTCAATCTGATGATACTATTGTTCATTTTGGTCTATTATCAGATTGTGATCCAATAATGCTCCAAGAAGCTATCAAAGTTATAAGATGGCAAAAAGCAATGGATGAGGAGATCAAACCTATTGAGAAAAATCACATGGGAACTAACAGAACTTCCGAAGGCAAAAATTCATTGGTGTTGAATAAATTTATAAAACTAAGCGGAACAAAGATAGCAAAATTGACAAGTACAAAGTTCGGTTTGTCGCAAAGGGATACAAGCAGGAATATGGCATTGATTATAAGAAATTTTTTGCTCCAATTGCTAGACATGATACAATTCAAATGGTGATGGCCTAAGCAGCACAAAATTTCTGGTCTATTTGGCAATCAGACGTGAAATCAGCCTTTATATGTGGTAATTTAAATGAGTAAGTTTTTATTGATCAGACCATTAGTTATGTGATAGAAGGAAGTGAGAAGAAGATTTACATGATGAATAAGCCTTTATATGACTTGAAACAAGCACCCCAAACTTGGTACAGTCGTATAAATCCTTATTTTGTTAATGCAAGATTTCAAAAATGCCCATATGAGCACACTCTCTTTACTAAACTTGATGATGCAAAGAAATTTTGATTATTTATTTATATGTAGATGACTTGATCTATACAGAAAATGATCTAGCAATGTTCAAAAATTTTAAAAAATCTATGATGGCAGAATTTAAGATGACCAATATGGGAATGATGCATTATTTTCTTGGTATCGAAGTACTGCAATCAACAGCTGGTATTTTCATCACCTAAAGGAAGTATACTTTGGAGATTTTTGATAGGCTTCAAATGTTGGATTGCAACTCAGTTGGAACTCTAATTGAACTGGGTCTGAAGCTTACAAGGGATTCTGAATGAAAGAAAATTAATATAATATTTTACAAGCAAATTGTTGGAAGCTTGATGTACTTATCAACAACAAGACTTGATATTATGTTTGCTGTAAGTCTTATTAGCATATTTATTAAAGAAATTATGAAGCTATTTTGAGCGATGTTTTTCTTCTATTTTCTGCTTGCATTTTCCAGCTCCAAAGGAGCATATTTATACACAAATGAATAACAACTTTTCTATACCAAAATCAGATTTTGTGGGGTTAGGGAATATTTAGAATTGGTGTAGGTGACACACCACCAATTCTGTTATTCTCCTCTCTACGGTACACAAGAAATGATAAAGGAGATGACAACTGTTTTTCTTCTATAATAACAGCTATTTTCTACATTTTGTACACTCCCCCTCAATCTAAGTTTACATAGATATTGTGTAAATCTAGATTGGATACAATACAAATACATGTTTAGGAAGAGATTTGGTTAATATATCAGCAACTTGTCGATTTGTGGGAACATGAATGATGTCTATAACACTGTTTTCGATATTCTCTCTTATGAAATGCAAGTCTATCTCCACATGCTTTGTCCCATCATGATAGACTGGATTCTTTGTCAGTCGGATAGTTGACTGATTATCACACCATACTTTTATGGGCACTCCTAGAGTTAGGTTTAGCTCTTGCAATACTCTCTTTAACCAGACACCTTCACATATACCATGGGCAAGGGCTCTGAATTTAGATTCTGTACTACTCTGTGATACCACTGATTGCTTCTTACTTCACCATGTAACAAGGTTACCCCAAACGTTAGTGCAATACTTTAAGGTTGACCTCCTATCATTGATCGAACCAGCCCAATCAGCATCTGTATAAACTCCTATCTCCATGTCTATGTTCTTTTAGAAAAATAAGCCCTGTCTTGGTATTTTTTTTAGATACATGAGAATCCTGTACACAGCTCCTATGTGTATGTCAGTTGGTTGACTCATAAACTGGCTCACTGTGCTAACTGCAAAACTTATATCTGGTCTTGTATGTGCCAAATATATGAGCTTCCCAGCTAACCTCTGATACCTCTCCTTATTAGTCAACTTGTCATCCTCACTTTTGCCAAGTTTCACAGTAAAATCCATGGGTGTGTCTGGAGGCTTACAGCTGAGCATTCCGGTCTCCTTTAGGAGATCAAGTACATATTTCCAGTGAGCCACGGAAATTCTCTTCTTTGATTGTGCAATCTTCATGCCTAGAAAATATCTGAGTATTCTTAAGTCTTTTATATCAAATTCTTTGGTCAGGATCTCTTTTAATTTCTGAAATTTTTCACCATTATCCCCTGTAATTATAATATCGTCAACATAAATTATTAAGATAGGCTTCTTACCCGAGTCGCAGTGGTTGACAAATAAAATGTGATCTGACTGACACTGCTCATATCTCACTTGCTTGACAGCTCTTATGAATCTTTCAAACTATACCCTTGAAGACTGCTTGAGTCCATAAAGTGCCTTTCTGAGTCTGTACACCTTATGAGAGTTGTCGCTTGTCTCAAAACCCGAAGGGATGTCCATATACACTTCCTCCTCCAAGTCTTCGTTAAGGAAAACATTCTTCACATCTAATTGGAACAAGGGCCAGCCTAGATTTACAGTAAGAGAAAACAAGATCTATATCGTGTTGTGTTTGGGTACAGGAGTAAAAGTCTCTTGATAGTTTATTCCATATGATTGTGTGGACCCCTTTGCCACCAGACGGGCTTTGTGTCTGTCTATACTGCCATCATGATTATATTTAGTTGTGAAAACTCATTTACATCCTACCTAACGCTTGTCAGGAGGCAACTCTGTCAATTCCCATGTCTCACTCTTTTCAAGAGCTCTCATTTCTTTCTGGATAGTTGCTCGCCATTCTAGAATTCTGAGTGCCTCATGAACTATTTTGGGCTCAGGTGAGCTCTAATCTAGTTTGCTTACAAAAGCATGATATTTTGTAGACAGATTACCAAGTGACAAATAATTCTGTATGTGGTGGTTAGTACTAAATCTAGTTCTTTTTCTCAAGGCAATGGGTAAATCATCATCAATCGGGTTCAGGACGGTCGGAGGTGGAGTTGAGTCATGGTAGAGCTCAATCCCTGCTGGACACTACCTTTCTGGGTCTTGTTCCTCCTAGCATAGACACATAATTCCTTTGTTGCAGATAATGTACTTTTTAGTTTGGGCTCATTTTGTGTGGGTGATATCTGGTGTGTGTGGATAAGTGGTGAAAAAATGGTAGCTTCCCAAATGTGACATTCTTGAGTATGTTTCTCTCCCTAAATATCGCTTTTGAGATAAAATGGTTTATCTTCAAAAAAAGTGACATTTATGGTATGATTGAACTGACGAGTATCTGGAAAGAAGCATTTATATCCTTTTTTATGAGGAAAATAACCCACAAAAATGCATTTAAGGGCTCTAGGATCAAGTTTACTCCGAAGGTGAGTGGACATGAACATATGCAGAGTAGCCAAAAACTTTTAGTGGTAGGGAATTTAGGATACGGAAATGTGGAAAGGATTCTGAGAGAAGATTAAATGGGGTTTGATACTTGAGAACTCGGGAAAGTATTCTGTTTATCAAGTAAGTGGTTGTGAGTAAGGCTTCCCCCTAAAAATGTTTTGGTACATTCATAACAAACATAATGGACCTGATGACTTCTGGAATGTGTCTATTTTTTCTCTTTGCAACACCATTCTACTGAGGGGAATAGACGCATGAACTTTGATGAATTATACCATTTTCAACAAAATAACTATTAAGGGTTGATGTAAAGTACTCACAAGCATTATCAAATTTTAACACTTGTATTGTTGTGCCAAATTGGGTTTTGATCATTTTGTGAAATTTTTAAAATATAGCTCCTACTTCTAACTTTTCTTTTATAAGGAATACTCAAGTGATTCTTGTGTAATCATCAATGAAGGATACAAATTATTTATTTCTGAATATGTCAGTGAGTCGGGAAGGTCCCCAAACATCACTGTGAATTAAGAAAAATAGTTTAGATAACGTATACTTGATACTACGAAAAGTATTCCGAACATGCTTAAAAAGTTGATAGGTTTCACATTGATATAATAAAGGGTCTTTATTAGTGAACAGTGACGAAAACAGTTTCTTTAAATACAGAAAGTTTGGATGTCCCAAGCGGGAATGCCATAACATGATTTCATGGTCATAAGTATGACTAACAGAAATAGAACAGTATATACTACATTTAGAGCTTGTCTACTAGAAGGTTCAACACGAAAGAGGTAGAGTTCGGTATGCATTCTAGCACTGCCAATCATCTTCTCCGAGTCCGAGTCCTGAAATTCATATAAAGTTGAACCAAATTTAGCAACACAGTTGATATCAGTAGTCAGTTTCCGAACTGATAGTAAATTATATGTTAAATTTGGAACAAAGAAAATCGATTCCATAACATTTGAGGGTGACACGACAACTAAGCCAATACCAACCACTCTAGATACAGTTCTATCTGCAACCGTACTGGTGAAAAACTCACTGCAAGAATGGTAATCTTTAAATAGAGAAACATTACTAGTCATGTGATCGGTTGCACCAGAATCAACTATCCATGCTTATTCACCTGTAAAACATGCTGTAAAACAGGGTACCTGAGGATTATTACCTTTTTGAGTGACTGGTATATTAGCTTAACTTTGGGACAACAATTTTTGAATGGTCTTTCGAAGAATATCAAGTTGCTTTGGGGTAAAATGGTCTTTTCGAGAATCTGAGGCAGACTCAGACCCTTCTTCATTTGTTGCTGCGACTACAGCCACGTTATTTCGCGATTCTGTGAGCTTTTGGATTTCAGAGGACGACAGTCGGCTGGCTTGCCATGAAGTCACCAGCAACGGTCGCGTATGTGGCCGGGCTTTTTGCAGTAATCACAAAATGGTCTGCCCTTTTTCCCGCGACTCTCGGAATGCGTCATTGGAGATGACACATTCTCAAATGACCCTGCTACAACATGGCCCTCATCCATCATAATTTTCTTTCGGCTCTCCTCTCTTCCGACTTTTGAGAAGGCTTCGCGAATGCTGGGCAGAGGCTTCTGACCCAGAATGCATCCTCTTACAGACCCAACAGAAATTTAAACATCCTCTTTTGTTCAACCAAGTTCTGGTAGGTTCTGGCATCTTCAGGGGAGACTCATTTCACCTCTTCAAATGCGTTAAGTCGCTGCCAGCTTCGCATAAAAAAATTGTAATATTGTATCACGGTGGAGTCGCCCTGGTAGAGGTCGTAGAGGGTTGTTTCCACTTCAAACACAGCTGCGGTATTGTCTTTGGACGAATAAAATTCCTTGGCAGAAGTCCAAATGTCGTGAGCAGTTTCCTACAGGAGAAAATTTTATCCTATTTCCGACGTCATTGAGGTAACGAGCCAAGACATGACGAGGCTGTTCTCCATTTTCCATGTCTTCGCGTTTGGACCAGTGGCGAGTGGTGGTGCTGCTTCTCCGGTGATATATTCCTCTTTACCCTTGCCCCGAATGAAAAGCAGCACAGAAGAGGACCACTATAGATAGTTGTTTTCAGTCAGCTTGTGGCCCGTAATTTATGAAGAGGCTTGCTCTCGGAGGCTGTGCGTGACTGCTGAAGAAAAAAGAGGTCTTGAAGATACCTCAGATGAAGATGAGAACGACGTACCTCCAGAATCCATAACAGTTGTATTATGCTGGAACATGGGTAGTCGAATGCGGAATCAGAACCGAAAAAGCTCTGATACCATAAAGAAATTATGAAGTATATTGAGGAAAGTTTTTCCTCTATTTTCTGCTTGTATTTTCCAACTCGAAATGAGCATATTTATACACAAATGAATGACAACTTTTCTGTACTAAAATCAAATTTTGTGGGGTCAGGAAATATTCAGAATTGGTGTAGGTGACACAGCACCAACTCTGTTATTCTCCTTTATCCGGTACACAAGAAAGGACAAAGGAAATGACAGTTGTTTTCCTTCTTGAATAACAGCTATTTTTTACATTTTCTACATTTATAGAATGTGCAACTGATCTCTATCTCCTCGCAACAAAGAGAATTTTGCTCTACATAAAAGTTACATTTGATTTTAGTATTTTTTTATCGGAAAGGAAAAGAATGAGATCTTGTTGGTTTCGGTGACAGTGATTATACAGGAGACTTAGAAACTAGAAGAAGTACTTCTGGTCATGTATTTATGATGAGTTCAGAGGCAATATCATGGGCATCAAAGAAGCAACCAATTGTCTCTCTGTTCAGAACTGAATCTGAGTTTATAGTAGCAACTTCTTATATATGTCAAGCTATTTTGTTGAAAAAAATATTCAAATTATTGCATTGTTTCAAACAGAGGCGTATACAGATTTACTGCGACAATAACTCGATTATTAAACTCTCAAAGAATCTAGTTTTACATGGCACAAGCAAACACATAGATACGAGATATCATTTCCTTCGTGATCTCACAAATGAAGAAGTCATTGAATTGGTTTATTATCAAGTGAAGATCAGATTGCAGATATTCTAACCAAGTCTCTCAAGTTGGCTGCATTTGTGAAGATTTGTTTGGTGTTTGTTCGATTTCTAATTTAAACTGATTGTATAACATTCAGTTTAAAAGAGTGAATATTAAGATTTTATCATATATTTAATAATTATTCGTCATGAATTAGTGATTATTTAATTTAGCAGTTATGGAGTAGTGGAGTAATGGAATAGTGGTGACTTAACCATGGAGTAGTGGTCTCTTAATTTTAGCTAGTCTAAATTAGTAGGTTAGTGGTTTTCTTAGTAGGTTGGTGATCATTTATCTTTTGTAATATTTGTTTATTTTTGTCTTATTTAAACAGACTAATTTCATAAGTAAAAATTACTTGAGTTCAGTTCAATTCTTCTATTACTCTATTTCTACATATTTTTCCTCTCTAATTTTTTATCTCTTCCACTCGCTATTCTCACTCTATCTCTCTTAACTCCTACTTCTCCTTTCACTCTCCCTCTCTTTATATCAAACCCAAATACATAATTTCTTAAAATAGAACCATCTACCTGGGTCCAGGATAAGTACATATAAATTTTAAAAAAACATGATAAGTAAAACGTTTTACCATATCTAACAAGGTCTAAGGTTTTCCAGCTATGTGTTTGGAGCATGGATAAGTGGATGAAGCAGGCTGCCAAATTCTTGCAGATTCCTCCTGTCACTTTGCCAGATCATCTTTCACATACTCGAGCTCATTTTCACCAGGATCAGATACATGTACTGGCTGTCCATACAACTCAGATATCCATACATGAAGCACCAAAGCTAGAATGTCTTGCCCAGGTATGTGACTTTTTGAGTATGTTATAATTTTTCCATTACTTCATCTTGGTTGGGACATGTCACCTCATGTCCCTTCATCAAATTATTCTCTTATGATATTCAATCACCAGCAAATCAATCTTATGATATATATCTTTCGTTTTCTTCTGTATCCTTTTATCAACTGACTGGAATTAATATTCAGAAGGTTAAAGCTACTATAACTCAGGATTCATATTTTTGTAAAAGCATTATTTTTTTGTCAAAATTATGAGAACTTATCCAGGACTTCTTTTTCCTCGTAATGCAGTGGGTTCCTCGAGTATCAAGTGGGTTAATCACGGATGCTGTATACTCGTGTGATAGTCAGTCCGTATACGCATGCCTTGAAGATGGAACTGTGAACATTCTAACTGCCACAACCAAATCTTTCGAACTGAGGTGCCGGGTTGACCCAAGTGCATATTTACCTTCAAATCCCAGGTGTGTCTTTTACTACCAGTAAGTAACCAACTTCAGTTGAACGATATCTATTTGTCTTATTAATGATTGATACAATTATTTGGCAGCTTAATACACCCAGTTGTTGTCGTATCTCATCCATCGGAGCCCAATCAGTTTGCAGTTGGACTTACTGATGGCAGAGTCCATGTTCTGGAACCACTGGAATCAGAGGGAAAGTGGGGTACATCAAACCCGGTTGATGATGCAGGGCCTAGCAGCTCCTCTGCGGCTGGATCAGATCAACAGCCTAGGTAATAAGAGGTTTTGTTTCATGGTTTCAGACTGATGCCTGCAGGATTCATATGGTTTCATATGGCAGCCCCATTTTGTTTCAAAGGGGGCGCTGCAGATTCTTGGATTGCTATCTTAGGAAATGCACATACATATATCCCTGGGGGCCAAAGATGTTACAGACAGTGGGTTCCTTGCCAACTGTAGTTTAGATCTAATGCTTACTTGTAGATACAGAAGAAAAGGTATAGAGGTACAAAAGTAGACAATTTAGTAAAGAGGAGATTAACTAGTAGAATTGAAGTTTCAGAAGCTCTCAGTAGCACGGAATGTGATTATTTGAGGGCTTTTCGAAAATGGCATGTAACAGTAATGTCCAAGCACATCTTCCTGATTTGATAATGAAAAGCAGAGAACTGAATTTCCCTCTCTCTATTAGATCATGTTATTACAATCGAGGTTGAACACAACTAATTTTAGATCATTTAGTGAATGTCTCAAAACAATTAATACAAATTTCCATCAGGCTAATTTAATAAAAATGAAAATTAATTACCAATTACCAAAAGTCCCAGGAATGGGAAAAATCCTTACAATATAGTCATGACTTCACTATCTCCCAGAGATTGAGAATCCATCCTGGTCACAAGCACAACAAAACTTGAAAACAAAAGCTAAAAAACTCTACTTGAAGATTTTTACATACATATAAAATATAGAGAGAGCTAACATCTGATATATGATATATGGCAATTGGGTTGATGATCAGAAAGGCTGAGAATTGGGGAACACCAAAGCAGCCCTCAAGGCCTTGATAATATCAGAGAGAGAAACAAGACCTTGAAGAAAGCCATTTTCGTCCACAACCCAAAGTCTATGAACATGCTTACTCACTGCTTTGTTAATCACTTCACCCAGAGACTCATCCGCACTGCAACTCACCAGTTCTCTTGCCCGAGGCCCTGCCTGCAACGTCGACACTTTCTCTGTAAAATCCAAAGCGGTTTGTGGCAACCATGTCTCCAATGTCGCCAAGTGGCATCCTCTCAAGTCCGTCGCCGAAAATGTTCCTATCAGCTTCCTCCCTTTCCCCTGCATACACACAAATATTATACATACAATGTTTACAATCCCCGAAAATATAATAATTGTCAATCGCTTAATCATACATTTATAATTATTCTTACGTTTACTAGCTGGGTATAATCCTCTTGAATTGCTTCGGAGGCCTGGACAATGGGGACGGCAATGAGCAGAGCAGCTCTCATGCAGTGGATGGCTTGGACGACCTTGGTGCGATTGGTGATGGCATAAACTGTTTGATTTAAAGCTCCTGATTCTGTTATGGAGCGAGAGGTGATATGGTGCAAAGCAGACGAATTGGCCTTGATGAACCTCAACAAGTCCATTTGTGTCAGCATCTGGTAACTCGATGCAGACTCCACAAGCTCAACTCCTGGAACGTCCAGCTCCTGAGTATGGCTTTCTTCTGGAACTAAAGCTCGGTGGATTCCCTTGCTCAGCACTTCCATACAGTCCACTAGACTATACACACACACACACACACATTTTCCATGCATAACAAATTAATAAGTTGGAAAAACATATTCAAATATTTATGCATTAGATCTGCAAAGTATTATTAAATTATCAAGTGACCTGGTATTAGGATTAAGAGTCCACAAGCTAAGGCCTTCAAGGCAATGGCCAATGATGGAGGAGACTGGAACCGCCATCTTTCTATCAAGATCACCAGCGTCAATCCCATTATCGGTTCCAGAACCGGCAATATGGGCTAGGATATCCAGCATCGTGACCATTCCTATGTAGTGCTTCCGTACGACACCCGTCTGCTTATCAGCCTCCATGATCATGGACCCTCCGGCGCCGATCCACTGTCCAGGTGGTGCAGCTACGGGCACTGCCACCACCCGGTTAGCCACCAGGGCGTTCATGGTGTGCGAAAGAGATGCCGTGTAAGGGACCTCTACTAGTCTTCTTTTCCCGAGTAGGGCGATCAGATCTCGAACCTTAGCGTCCCCCAACTCCCGTGGGATTGCTTGGTCTCCGCCTTCTCGCGGTGGCTGCTGCTGCATCTTGGATTTGTTGCCGAGACGATTGGGCTTTGAGAGTAATTCCTTAATGGATTAACTCGTATACGTATATATATTTGAATACGGATCCATAAAGTGTGGTTGTGCATACTGCGGGTGCACGTGTCTGCTTTTAGCTTTCAAAGAAGCTGCATGGCGGTGTTTTGCCTGGCCACCTGGCAAGAGGACAGTGTGTAATTTCTTTCGAGCAACACGTGGCACTTGTACGGCTTTTTAGTCTCTCTTAATAATATGGACTACTCGTATGAATGACATAGATTCTTGAGTTTTAATTAATTAAAAAGCTTGAATGAAATAGAGTAGACTTTTTCCAAGCCAGGTCCTCCTTTTTAGCGATGTATAGTGGAATCTAGTTGAGGATGGACGCATGGAATTGTATTAGATCGGAGCCTGTGTGGCTCAGCGGCAAAGTGCTCCCTTTTCGGAGCTCGTTACGAGGAGGAATTATATTAGATGCTCCATAGAACAAGACCAAAATAAAATGAGAGTGAGAGAGAGAGATTCAGTTCTCTGCTTTTCGTTATCAAATCAACAATCACATCCCCTGCAACTGAGAGCTTCTGAAACTTCAGCTCTACTAATTAATTCCCTCTCTACTAAATTTTCTACTTAGTATATCTATACCTTATCTTCTGTATCTACGAGTAAAAGCATTAGATCTAAACCACAGTTGTCCAGGAACCCACTGTCTTAAAAGACTTTTGGCCCCCAAGGATTAGGCCTAGGATGCTTGCAAAGGAACTGCTGCCAGTTTAAACTGAAAATCAATAAAGATGACAAATAATCTCAATTGGCAGTCAACGATTTTACAGATTTAATTGTCAAGATATGACTTTTTCTCATGTCACCTCTGATTGATTAGCTTCCTCAGCCTTGAGTTTTCTGAGCTTGGAAATTGAAGCTTACTATGGAAAAGAGGATTTGCCTCGATCAGTTTTTTAAGTTCAAGAAACATTATACTCTGGGCAGACTTAGTATCTCCATACTTGGAGAGCTTTTCATTCTCCCTGAAATTTTTTCCCAAAGTAATTTGATATCAAATATCTCTAAATTTGTAGTCAACTTATCGTTCCATCACCTTAAAAGCTCATACACTGCTTTCCCCATGGCTAGTAAAGAAAGTTTCGTTTTAGTTTCACAAATTCAGTCCTGTTGTTGATAGCAATTAGTAGGGTTATTTGTACATCTCTATCTGTTTGCCTTTGCCTCTTCTCTCTCTCTCTCTCTCTCTCTCTCTCTCTTTCCAGCATTCCTGTGTTGATGATTTCTCTCACCTACTAGAGCTGGAGACAGCTCATCCTCCAGTTCCCTGCACCAAGGCCTTTTGTAATAGTTGTTGGCAAAAATATCAAGAACTCAATTGTAAATGAGCATTCGCAAGATTTTGAATTATAGTTTTAACTTGTTTTTGAGGTTTTGTTTTTCAGCATAACAAGTGTTCAAATGACTTGACTATAGTATCATATCCATTTCAATAAAACATAAACCATATACTTCTAATACAACATGCTTATCAATGAGAATATCAATTATAAGTATACATATGAATTTAATGTACCTTAAGTTTCCTAAAGTCAGAAGCACGGCCATTTCCTTAAAAGGATCTTCATCAAATGTTGAGAACACTTTCAACTCCCCTGCAAGAAGCTCGCCAGCTTTCGGATGATCCTGCCTGCGAAAAATGTATGTTAACATACATGTTTGGAACATTAAGAGAGATTATTGGCCTCTTGCCATATTCAGGATTGTTCCATTCATAATTGTTCCTTTTGTTTTTGCTTTTTGCAGGCAAGATCACCCCAAAGGTGTCGAGATTCTTGTGGAAGAGCTGTAAGTGTTCTCAACATTTCATAAAGATCTCATTGGCAAAACAATTAGAGGGAGAAAAGAGGATTTCAAAAACATTTAAGTAATCATTACTTGGCCCCAAACTGATTGAACAAGTAAAACATAAAGACAATGCCAATATCTTCTTTTTCTTTTATTTTAGAACAAAGACATTACCCGGACGTTCATAAAGAACGATCGAAAGGAAAATTTTATATTCAACTCAATGCACGTTATCTTTAATATTTTCAAGTAGTCTTTTCTCCTCTCCTTCAATTTCTTTAATTTTCTTGTCAACCAAGCAAAATCAAGCCCCAAATACAATTTCAAAGAAAAGAAAATTTGAGAAAAAAACTCGGAGCAATGAGGAAAAGAAACAAACGTAATAAAACAAGACTCTAGTCCTTGTCCATAAACTGCATCTTTGAATTCTTTTTCTTCCAAGAATGAGAATAACTATTTCTCTGTCAGGCATCGACTGCATTTTTTATAATTCCTCTTGTGGATTAAGGCAAACCTCTGTGTCCAAAAACTTCGATCACAACCAGAACACGACAAGAAATTAGGTCTTCTCTCCAAATTCTCTCAAAACAATCATTTGTCACACACCATTCCTCAACACATTGTAAAAACACAGTGGAAATATAACCACGATACCGAACAGTATTCCATGCACATCAAAACGCCTAAACAGAAACAAGCGTATCTGCCTGCGTACCTTTCCTGCAGGGCAAGAAACATCAGATCAAGACATTGACAAGCAACGAAAGGAGAAAGAAAGATTATCGTGTTGAGTTTTATAGTGTCTTTGTTTTTCTGTTTTCCATTTTCTCTTTGCATTAGTTTCTTCTATCAAAAAATGCTATGAAAAGATTTGCAGAAACTAAATTCGGAAGTGCCCAGCGAGGAATTCATCTTTGCTCCAATGGAATCACAATCGACGATGAAAAATAAAATAAATAATTGTCTCGTCTTCTAATTTGTTCTACTCTTAATTATTTCATAACTATTGTAAAATGTTATTTAAAAACATAATAAATTTGTTTGAATTTAATATAATTTAATTATCGTAATCTTATTAATATATTAGTGAATTAAATTTTAATTTTATTAAATTAAATATTATAATTCAACGAGGAGTTCTATATTTTTAATAAGATTTAAAGTAAAACGCAAAAAACATTAGTGACTAGACTTACACTGTTGGTAAAGATAGGATGTCATTTTTAGCTTCTTGATGTCCTCTGCGGTGCTCCTGACATGGATCTTACAATTTTTCTCACTGATTAAACTTATGATTTACTTTCTTAAAAAAAGATGCATGCATATAAATATATATATACGTACACACACATTATGATCATCACATGCAAAACATAACTTCGTCATCACCAACTCGCCTTTATTGCTGCAGATCGATCGTGATTAGAAGTTGGTTGTAAGTGTGACCTTCCCCTTATCCTTCCCTTTCACTCTTTATTAATCATGTCTTACCTCCTTTAATATTTAATTCTATTATATATTATGCTATATGTGCATATTATATGTGTGTGTGTGTGTGTATGTATATGTATACATATAAGAATATGGGTCTGTTCAGCTGCCTCTTAATTTGATCCTTACAATTTCCCTATCTTCTGCGCTTTCTGGACTACGATCTCAGTCTCAGTTTCAGTCTCATCAGAAGATTAATACAAATAATTAAAAATGGATTAACTCAAACTCTCAGACCTTTTTTAACTTGTTTTTAATTAGAAGCAGATAATAAATTTGACAGAGACAAGATGTAGTAATTAATAAGTAAGTATATATATACCCATCACAAAACAACATTTTATACAAGTTGGAAAAATAAATTGTTTGATCCTCAAATGAAACGTTAACTCTATATATAGGAATGATGCAAACTATATATATATATATATATATATATATACACAGATATATACAAGAGAGATTAATGATTTGATTATTCAAATTTATTATTAGTATCACCGTAACGACTCGGAACTTAAATAGAAATAAAATCATAAGTTAAATGTGGAAACGAAATAATAGAGTTGGTGTTTACATTCTTTACACAATAATTTAAAATATTCAATGGGATTATGGAAATGTCCTTTCTAAAAAAATAAACGAAAATTAAAAAAATAAATGAAAAATAAATAACTGAGAATTCTAGGACGATCTTCACTAGCTTTTGAAGGAGTACGGATGGTAAACTATTCACAACCTCTTTGTTGATCGGAATTTGAATTTTGATCCTTTTGATCTTAAATAGTTAATGAATGGATGAGTTACACTAACCTAATAATAATATCGCACTACTCACAGATACAAAAACTGAAGATTGATAAAAATTATAAAAATAATCAATGGAGCTCTTAATTTAAATAAATTTATTTATCATAAGTAAAACTATTTATTTCATATTCACCGTTGCGAAATTTTCAAAACTGATCTATAGAGACAATAACTCAACAACATCATAATCTCATATTCAAGTAAGTAAGAATAATAATTTTCCCTTTTTATTTGCCTACTAGTATTTGTGGGGGTCCATAGGGATGTCCCACTACGCGTGAACTAACATCCAACCTTATTAACTAACCGACCGTCCTTATACCCCGTCCGATATGAGCGCCAAAAATATCATCCTTCAATATCTCATCTGGTATGAGGGTGAAATGGGTTGTCCATATACTCCGTCCGATATGAGCGCCAAAATATCAATCTTCGATACTACGCCCGGTATAAGGCGACGTTCACAGTAAAGTTTCCTATGTACCCGGTTCGTTTACCATCTCCTAAAATATCCAATAAGACTATTATTCATTCATTCATTTAATCAATCAATTTTTTGTTTACATTGAATTTTTAGTTTTATAATTTAACCGTAAATCAATGCAAGACAAACAATATATGCACTAAGAAAACACAACTGAATTATTTTACCAATTTCAGTATATTATCATATATTTAAAGCTGTAAAATCAATCAATCAGTTAAATAAGACAAAAATAATAAATAACTGGTTCTGACTCTATTAGTAACCTGTAATTAATTCTCGAAATTTTTTAAATTCTGCAAAATACCGTATTATTGATAATTAAACTTCAATTTCATAACAGAGAATAAGGTGAGGGATTCTTACTCGAATCGGTGTCTGAAACACTGAACTTCCTACTGTGTCTACTAGCAGTCCCCGGGTTTCTTGAATTTTTCCACGGAGATTAAAACACGCTTCGCGTAATTAGAAATACTACAAAAAACCTAAAATTGGTGTTAAAAATTTTTTCCGGCGAATTTTAGAATTCTGACGACAGCACTGCTGCATGTGGCGACGATTTGCCTCAAACTGGCCGTTTTCGAACTATTTTGGTTGGTTTCGGCCTGTTTTATACCCATCCCTGCGAGAAAACATGTTAGGGAGTCTCGGTTGGCCCAAAAAAATCAAAAAATAAAAACTTACCAGCGGCGGGATTTTCTAGTGCGGCGGCTCCGCTAGCTCACCTTCGCGGCTGGGTATTTTTCTTCAGTCAATCTATAGAAAACGGAATGGTGAACACAATGGTGGAAAAATCGCACCAAACGGGAATTAGAAATGAGCTTATCGAAGGCAATTTTTAGTTTTTCCCGCGGCGGCATTGCCGGACTTTACTCGCAGTTTTCGCCTCATCTACCGATTCTTTTGCTCCGATTTGGTCATGGAGGTGTTCAAAATCAAATTTTGAGCGAATAAATTTTTTTTACCTTTTTTAGCAGTCGGAGGTGACTCCGGCGCGGCGACAGGTAGCGGTCGACTCTCTTCTCCGACGACTGGTTTTTCTTCTCCGGCGGGGGGCTAGCGGCTTAGGTTTGGGTTTGGTGCGAAGTAAGATATCTATACCCGTCTCTCTTAAATCTATGTTGTTTATCACGTTTGATCTCGTTCGTCCAATCGCGTTTAAAGGAGAAATGAATCTAGACTGTTTATTGCAATTTGATCTCGACCGTACGATCGCATTTAAAGAGGAAACGAATCTGGACCGTTCATCGCGTTTAATCGTGACCGTCCGATTGCATCTGAAGAGGGAACGGATTTGGACCGTCCACACGCGCAAGAATGCATCCGGACCATCTAATCTCGGGCAAGAGGATTGCCAGCGTGGCCTCCCACATGGAATTGAGTGAGTGTGTCTTGCCACGTGGCGTACTCCAGTTCGTCGGAACTGCTAACTTGGCGGTCCTACATGGCGCAATTTTCTTTAATTACATTTTGATCCCCAGTTTCTGATTTTTCTTTCAAAAAATATCCTCCAAACCCAAATTTTCACCCTTTTTTTAAAAAAATTATTTTCAATTTCATCCTCCACCTATTTTTTCATAATTTTACATTAAGAAAAAATTTATAAATAAAAAAATTATATTTTTATATATATTTTTTAATTTTAAAATTAATCACAAGCTAAATTTTGGGCATGAATATTATAACTCCCCCCCCCCCCCCAAAGGAAATTTGTTCCACTAAATTTGTCTCTCTCATTCAATCAAACAGTTGGGGATACTAGATTCTGAAGTCTGATTCTAGTTCCCATGTAGCATCTCTCTGTATGTGATTCTGCCATAAAACCTTAACGAAGGGAATTTTCTAGTTGCGGAGTACTCTGCTCTTTCGGTCCACAATATCCACTGGTACCTGCTCATAGGCCAAATCCTCATAGAGTGAAAGGGGCTCGTGGGCCAAGATGTGAGAGGGGTCCGGGTTATACTTGCATAGCATGGACACATAAAAAACATTAAGGATCTTGGATAGTTCTAGAAGTAGTGATAGTATGTAGGCGGCAGTGTTAATTCTGTTTAAGATTTCAAATGACTCAATAAATCGGGGATTTAGTTTCTTCCTCTTGTCAAATCTACTGATTTTCTTAAAAGGAGTGACCTTAAAGAATACTCGATCACCTTTCTCAAATTCTAAATCTCTCCTCCAGGTGTCTGCATAACTCTTCTGCCTACTTTGAGCCATCTGGATGTTCTTCTTGATCTTAACTATTTTGGTTGTAGTCTCTTCCACAAGATCTAAGCCGAACAATTTTATATTACCCACCTCTTCCCAACAGATCATTGATCTGCATGGACGGCCATATAACACCTCGTACGGAACTATACCGATACTTGTTTGGTAGTTGTTATTGTAGGCAAACTCTATTAAGGATAAGTGATCATTTCAATGGCCTCCGAAGTTAAAAACACAAGTTCGAAGCATATCCTCTAGTATACGGATCGTCCTTTCTGATTGTCAATCAATCTGAGGGTAGAATGCAGTACTAAGGGATAGTTTTGTTCTCATAGCTTGCTGAAAATTAGACCAGAATCGAGAAGTGAACTTGAGGTCCATGTCGGACACTACTGTCACTAGCACTCTATGTAACCTGACTATCTTCCGGATATACATTCTTGCTATCTTGTCTAAGGGGTCGGTTATCTTGATGGCCAATAAGTGGGAAGACTTGATAAGCTGGTCCACAATTATCCAAATGGCATCATGTCCTAAGCGTACCCTAGGCAATTCTGTCATGAAATTCATTATGATGTGTTCCTACTTCCACTCCAAAATTGGTAATGGCTGAAGTAGCTCTCCTGAACGTTGATGCTCTACCTTGACTTGCTGACATACCAAACACTTGGAAGTAAAGTTGACCACCTCTCTTTTCATCTTGTTCCACAAAAAGTGGGTCGCATACTTTGATACATCTTAGTGCTTCCAGGATATATGGTAAACTTTGAGTTATGAGCCTCTGTCATGATATCTCTTTTCAGCTCACTGTCACATAAAACACACACTCTGTCCTGAAATCTAGGTAATCCATCGGTAAAGACTCGAAATTCTGAATTTACTCCATGTTCTGCATCTTTTTTTAGGACTGTTAGGATGAAATCGGTGGATTGGGCTTCCTTTATTTTCTGGATCAACTCAGGTTGAATAGCAGATGAACCAAGCATATAACTCTCTTCAGATCCTGAAGTCGTACCTGTTATGCGGCCCCTATTACGTTGCATTCTGAAACCATTATGTGAGCTAATATACATGTACTTTTTCTACTGAGTGCGTCAGCTACCACGTTGCCCTTACCCGGGAGATACAAGATATTGCAATCGTAGTCTTTGAGAAGTTCTATCTATTTTCTCTTATGCATGTTGAGATCCTTTTAAGTGAATATATATTTAAAGCTCTTATGGTCGGTATAGATCTGAAAAATCTCCTCATAAAAGTAATGGCACCAAGTCTTCAAGGCGTAGATAATTGCGGCAAATTCTAAGTCATGGGTGGGTTAGTTTTTCTCATGACTCTTCATGCTGCATCATAACACAACCCAACCGTAAGTAGGAGGAATCACTATAAACTGTATATCCACATGTCCCGCTCAACAATGCCAACACAGGTGCAGTAGTCAACTGCTTCTTTAGTTCTAAAAAACTCCTTTTGTAGTCCTCGTTCCACTCAAATTTGACGTTTTTCTTTGTGAGCCGAGTCAAAGGAGCAGCAAGACTAGAAAATCATTCTACAAACTTGCGGTAATAACCTGTCATCCCTAGAAAGTTACGAATCTCCTTGATCGAGGTCAATGTTTCTCAGCCAAGCATTGCCTCAACTTTTTTAAGGTTCACTAACACTTCATCCCTTGATATGATGTACCATAGGAATGTAGTCTATTCGAACCAAAACACACACTTACTCAACTTTGCATACAACTTCTTTTCTTAGAGAACCTGCAAAACCTGAGTCAGATGGTGAGTGTGTTCTTCTTTGCTTTTTGAATAGAGTAGGATATCATCGATAAATATAATGACGAACTGATCTAGGAATTGTCTGAAAATCTTGTTCATCAAATTCATGAAGATGGCTGGTGCGTTGGTTAATCTAAACAACATGACTAGGAACTCATAGTGTCTGTACCTGGTACAAAAAGTTGTTTTGGGAATATCTTTTGCCTTGATCTTTACCTGATGGTAACCTGAACGCAGGTCTATTTTGGAAAAGACCTGGGTACCCTGCAACTGATCAAAAAGGTCATCGATCCTAGGGATGGGATACTTGTTCTTGATCATGACCTTATTCAGTCCTCTATAGTCAATCTATAACCTTAATGTCTCACCCTCCTTCATTATAAATGTGACTCTAGCACCCCAAGGGGACACGCTATGTCGATTGAATCCACTATCTTGCAATTCATCGATCTGTTTCCTCAGCTCCTCCATCTCAACACGACTCATGCCGTAAGGGGCAACCAAAATACGTTGGGTGTCTGGTTGAAGATTTATGGTGAATTCAACACTAGCAGTCAGGGTAATTCATCCAGAAACACATCCGAAAAGTCTTGAACTACCAGAATCTTTCGAATACAAATTTTTTTCTTATGTTTGCATAGTTAGAGAAAACGTTCGAGGTAAAGCACTTAGTAATAAGAAAATTGCCATAAAGAAATAATGTTTAAAGAATTTTATTAATTTGTATATGACTCTTCATTAGGAGGGTTGAATACAAGTTTTTTGTGAAAACAATCTATAGTGGTTGATACGCCACTAACTAGTTCATTTCTAAGATTACATCAAAGTCTCCCGTGTCAATTTCTATAAGGTCCACACTCAATTTTCTATTTGCTATATCTATTATACAAGCTTTGTATATAGCCTCTCCCAGTAATGTCCTACTCTCAGGAGTAGACACAAACAACACAGAATTAAATCTTTCAGGTAATACATTCAAGTTTGATGTAAAAGTATGTGAAACAAATGAATGTGAGGCACCAGCATCAATCAAAACATGTGCAAGATTATTACAGATAGTGTACGTTCTTTGTATCACATCTGGGTTGGTTTCTGCATCTTGCTAAGTGAGGTTATAAGTCTTATCCTGGATAGGAAGTCTGGTCTGGTTCTGATTCCTCGGCACTCTCTCGTGCAATGCTGAAAACTCTCACATATACGACAAGTATTGTTGAGGCGATAGTAGGGTCGGTCTCCATGATCTTTGCCACAATGTTGGTAAGTCCTACCGCATCCTGTTGTCGAAATTTGATGAGGAGCCCGAGTCATTGGCCTAGGTCTCTTGTTCTGCTGAACAGGTGCAGTAGGTGCTGGTCTGCAATGTGAAACCGATGGCATAAGGTTCCCTACTGCTGGACAAAAAATGCGAATATTCTTCTCTACTAACTGTGCCTTGGCCAAAACGACCGAGTAAGTACTAAGCTCGAACACATACAACTGCTGTTTAATCTCATGATAGATATCCCACTCAAACTTTTTTACTTTTCTGCCTTCATCCATCATGTTCTTAGGAGAATACCAACCCAACTCTAGGAACTTTCAGACATATTCTAATACAGTCATATCACCCTAGACCAGATATGCTAACTCTATTTCCTTCAGATGTTGGAGATGCTCTGGGAGGTACTCTACATTGAAGGCCATCAAGAATTATTCCCAAGTGATTGGAACGGGCAAAGTGGCCTACTTGAATTACCACCAGCAGTCTGCCTCTCCCACCAACATGTAGGTAGCAAGTATGGTGGAGGCACCGGATTATACTATGGTAGTGTCGGGTGATGCGATTGGGGCACCGGACTATACTATGGTGGTGTCGGGTTATGCTGTTGGGGTACCAGACCATACTGTAGTGGTGTCAGATGCTACTATGGAGGAGCAGGATCGTACCGGGGTGGCTCAAATTATGGTAGCGGATGAGGTTCAGGAAGCTCCCTTCTTTCCTCTCGAGCTTGCTGGGCAGCGATGAGTCTCTCCAGTATTTTAAATAGTTGGTGAACATCCTCTCGAAGCAAACTCTCCCGGGCTGCTTGGTTTAGTGGGGGTCTTCCTCTCCTCATCCATTTGTACCTGTATTTCACAAAGAATGGTTGAGTGATAATTCATTATTTTTTGTGTTTTATAAGGTTTTTGTGTAAGGAATAGTTTTGAGGAACATGGCTTTGATACTAACTGTAACTGTCCGGAACTTAAATGAAAATAAAATCATAAGTTGAATGCGGAAGCAGAATAATATAGTTAAAATTTACATTCCTTACACAGTAGTTTAAAATACTCAATGGGGTTACGGGAATATCCCTTCTAAAAGAATAAACGAAAATCAAAGAAATAAATAAAAAGTAAACAACTGAGCATCATATGACGACCTTCACTAGCTTTTGAAGGAGTTCAGGTGGTGAATTATTTACAACTCTCTTGTTGATCGGGATATGGATCTTAGTTCTCTTGATCTGAAATAGTTAATGAAGGGGTGAGCTACACTAGTACAGTAAGAATATCACACTACTCACCGATACAGAAACTGAAGGTTGGTAAAAATCATGAAAATAACCAATAGAGCTCTTAATTTAAGTAAATTCATTTATCATAAGTAAAATCATTTATTTCATATTTACCGTTGCGAGATTTTCAAAACCGACCTATAGAGACAATAGCTCAATAACATCATAATCTCATATTCAAGTAAGTAAAAATAATAATTTTTTCTTTTTATTTGCCTACTGGTATCTATGGGGGTCCATAGGGATGTCTCACTACGTGCGAACCAACATCCAACCTTGTCAACTAATTGGTCGTCCTCATACTTCATCCGGTATGAGTGCCAAAAATATCATCCTTCAATACCTCGTCAGGTATGAGGGTGAAACAGGTCGTCCCCATACCCCATTCGGTATGAGCGTCAAAATATCAATCTTCAATACCTCTTCCGGTATGAGGTAACGTTCACGGTAGGGTTCCCTATGTATTCGGTCCGTCCTCCATCTTCCAGGATATCTAGTAAGACTACCATTTGTTCATTCACTTAATCAATCAATTTTTTGTTTACATTTAATTTGCAGTTTTACAATTTAACCGTAAATCAATACAAGATAAACAATACATGCATCAAAGAAACACAACTGAATTATTTTACAAATTCTAGTATATTATCATGCATTTAAAGCTGTAAAATCAATCAATCAGTTAAATAAGAAAACAATAATAAATAACTGGTTCTGGTTCCATTAATAACCTGTAATTAATTTTTGAAGTTTTTCAAATTATGTAAAATATCGTATTATTGATAATTAAACTTCAATTCTATAACAGAGAATAAGGTGAGAAATTCTTATCCGAATCGATGTTCGAAACACTGAACTCCTACTACGCCTACTGGTGGTCCCCGAGTTTCTTGAATTTTCCTGCGGAGATTAAAACACGCTTCACGTACCTAGAAATACCCAAAAAAATCTAAAACCGGTGTTAAAAACCTTTTCCAGCCAATTTTATAGTTTCGGCACGGCGGCGATTTGCCTTGGATTAGTCGCTTTCAGCAAGTTTTGGTCAGTTTCACTCGGTTTTATACCCATCCCTGCGAAAAAACACGTTAGGATGTCTTAGTTGGCCAAAAAAAGTCGAAAAATAAAAACTTACCAGCAGCAAGATTTTTCAGCATGGTGGCTCTACCGGCTCACCTTTGTGGCTAGACATTTTTCTTCTGTCAACCTGTAGAAAACAGAATGGTGAACATAATTGTGAAAAAATTGCACAAAACGGGAATCGGAAAGGGACTCATCGGAGGCGATTTTTTATTTTTTCTAGGGCGACGACGTCGACGGGCTTTACCCGCAGTTTTCGGCTCATCCGCCAATCCTTTTGCTCCGATTTGGCCATGGGGGTGTTCAAAATCAAATTTTAAGCGAGTAAAAATTTTTTTTACCTTTTTTAACAATCGAAAGTGGATCTGGCACGGTGTCGGCTCTCTTCTCCGGTGACTGATTTTTCTTCTTCTGCAGGGGGCTAGTGACTAGGATTTGGGTTCGGTTCGGTATGAAGTGAGATATTTATACCTGTCTTCCTTAAATTTGGGTCGTTCATCGCATTTGATCTCGACCGTCCAATCGCCTTTAAAGGATAAATGAATCTATATCGTTCATCATAATTTGATCTCGACCGTACGATCATGTTTAAAGATGGAACAAATTTGAACCGTTCATCGCATTTAATAGCGATCATCCGATCATGCCTAAAGAGGGAACGGATCCGGACCGTCCACGCATGCGGGAACGCATCTAGGACGTCCGATCGTAGGTATGCAAATTATCTGCGTGGCTTCCTGTGTGGCACCAAGTCAGCATACCTTACCACGCGACGTACTCTAGTTCGTCGAGACTACTGACTGAGTGGTCCTACATAGTGTAATTTTTTTTAATTACGTTTTGACCCCTCATTTCTAAATTTTCTTTCAAAAATTACCCATCGAACCCAAATTTTCACCTATTTTTTTCAAAATTATTTTCAATTTTATCCTCCACCTATTTTTTCTTAATTTTATATTAAATAAAAATTTATAAATTAAAAAATTATATTTTTATACATATTTTTTAATTTTAAAATTAATTCCGGATCAAATTTTTGGCCCGGGTATTACAATCATTATTGTTAAAATTAATCAATTTTTTTTTATTTTAATTATTTAATATATGAAATTTAATTATAGTTTAGTGTTTAAATGATCTTAGTAGTAAAATGTAAATACAATCAATTTAAATTTAAAATTATAATTTATGTTTAAAATTTTATTACATTTACATTATATATTTATATTATTATTTTATAGAATTAAGATTTAAACTAGAATCAATTAATATCTTACCAACTCATCTATATAGATAATTTAGCAAGACTGAGTAAGTGGTTGATACACTAGAAGAAGGCTACGGTTAGTAGTTGGATAGGGTAATATGATAGGTAGGTTAAAATATTTTTACCAAGCTAGGTAAGTTTGAAAATTTATTAATATTTTGTCTTTTCCCTTTTAATTCCTATTTTCTTCTAATTCGAACATAGTTTAGGCTATGTTTTTCATTAGCGGTGAAAGAAAACGAAAGAAAGTAAATCTTCAAACTTTTCAATTAAAAAATAAAATTAACGAAAATCAATATATTTTATTAAAAAATATACTGTGTGTTTTCAACATTAGTTATTTTATTTTTTTTTTAATAAAAATTTATACATTTTATGAATTATATGAAAGATACACACTTAAAATTTATTTGCTTGCAATTAGAATAATTCATTTCAAGATTTCGGTAGAAAAAAGGAGATCAATATAAAATTCACCAGTTAGTCTGATTGAAAAGAGACATGAGGTCAGTATGTGATTTTCACAACTTTAATAAATAATGATAACAAAACAAATTTAGAGACTATTCTAATATTCAAATTCTTTATTCAAAAAATTATTACATGTTAAATAATTCCAATGAGAGGATTTTTGTAATGCACAATTGAGTTCTCGCTGGAGTTACTCTTGGCATAATATTCTAGCCAACTATGAGCTATTGAAGGATGGGCTGCAGTAGAAGATAGATAACAGGTGAAGTATTGATCTTTGGTTAGATAATTGGCTCTTTTGATAACTGAAGAGTCTACCTCGTATCAGTATATATATTGTCATGGTTCATAAAAGTATCTAATTTGATCATTCAACTTTCTATTACCTAAAATATTATCTTGATAACAAACTTACTCCCATTGACTATCCCACAACTTATTGTAAGTATCCTTCTTAGTCTGTATTTACTTCTCAATAAACTTACTTGAAAGTGGTCCAAAAATGGTCAATATATTGTGAAATTGTTATAGAGTTTGGCTCAAGAAATGGCCAATCTTGATCCTCGGCCACAATATTGGCTTGGAAGAGAATATGGCATGCTCTTTGTGGTGCCAAATGTATCAGATCTTGTTTGACGATTATTTAAAAATATATTATTACTAAAGGTTGTTTAGAGTATAGTGATATATTTTTATGTACAACTTGTGATTTATATATAGTAAGGTGATTAAAACTAAAGAGTATTTTATTCACTAGATATAATTTTTATAATATTGTTTGGAAGATTAATCCCTTAAGACAAAGTTCCATTAAAAAAATATATATAATTTATTACATAAAATTGACTTAATTACAATAACATTATTTTGATATTTCAACGTTACAATCACCCATCTAATATTTTATAATTTTTTAAAATTAATAATTTAATTGATTTATATTTTCCATGCCATCTCCATATTATATTTTAAATTAAAGTACCACAGACAAAATTAAAATTGAGATAAAATAAAATAAAAAAACATTTTTGTAATTAACAAAAAAATAAATATTGGATTCTCTAGTAAATTTTAAATGTTTAAATAAATAAATTATATAAATAAGGAAATATGTAGATCTAATATGAAAATAAATTAATTATTATTAAAGTTTGAAACACGAACAACGCGTTTCCATTTTTCATAAACCACCGATTTTCTTCCTCTCCCACATCGCGTTTCCAATTTCCTCTACGAAACCCACCAAATTAAGAACGAGAAAGAAAATAAAAACAAAACAAAAATTCTCACTCCTCCTCTGCTGCTATGTCTTCGTCTTCATTTCCCAACCAACAATTCTTTGGAAACTCCACCCACCTTTCCCTCAAATGATTTATAGCACCCTCCACGCCCTTTTCTCCATGTCTTCTTCCGTCGTCTTCATCCGACATGGACGCCACCTCCCTGCTCCGTCGCCGGCCTGAACTTAAGCCTAAATCTGACTCCGTCAACCCCATCCACCCGCATCCCGTTTCCCGCTCTGGACGTCCAATGCCCAGCAAGAAGATGAACGGCTATGTCAATGGCCACGGTGGTGGCGGCGGCGGCGGCGGCGTTCGTGGTGGGGCTCCCCTTAGGGCGTCTTTCATGACCTGGACATTACGGGATATCTTGAACGTTCCTATCTACCATTGGATACCCTCTGTGTTTGCCTTGGGGTTGTTGTTTTTCATGGGCGTGGAGTACACGCTCCACATGGTGCCACCGTCTTCTCCGCCTTTTGACATTGGGTTTATAGCCACGCGCCGCCTTCATCACGTGTTGGCTTCCTCGCCTCAGCTTAATACTCTATTGGCTGGTCTTAATACGGTACTCTTCATATCGTACTTGGCCTTTGTGTATGCCTTTTTGTATTTTGTTTTCAGCAGAACATTTCGCTGTTAATTTTTCAAGCTTTGTGATTCAATGCGGCCAGATTTCTGACTTTGGGTTTTGCATTTATTATGTGGGTTTGATGGAAGTTCCGGGGAAAAAAAAAAGAAAGCAGAGGGGAGGGAGGAAATGATTTTTACTTATTGATTTTATTTTTTTTTTTATCTGGGTTTGTTTTTACCAAAACATTTTGCTTTTGATTTTCAAATGGGTTACTGTTAGGGCAGATTTCTGATCTTCGGTTTTTATGTTTGGCATGTGGGTTTAATGTGCATTCAGAAAAAAGAAAAAGAACCGAGGGGGAGGTAGATAAAGATTTTTACTTGCTGATTTTATCTTTTCTTATCTGCGTACTTCCATATTCATTCAGCAAAAAATTGCATTTCATATTTTGGTTTCTTTATAGTTTATAGGTACTGAACTTGATTTTATGAATTTCCAGATCTGGGTTTTGTTTCTTTTTCCATTTTTTCCAATTTTGTGGTCAGATACATAAAGCATTTTCAATTGATATTGGAGGAGAGGATAGAGTGGAGAGATATGCAATTAAAGAGAGTGAGATAGAGGGAGTTGAGTGGGGTTGTGTTTCTGCACATGGAATGACAGGTGAGATTCAATGTCGTTTAGTCAATTTGTGGTGATTTAGTCTGTTTGGTTTTAGGTGTTTGTTGGTATGCAAACAGTCTATATTCTATGGACTTGGCTGATCGAAGGCCGACCCAGAGCCACAATCTCGGCTCTCTTCATGTTCACTTGTCGAGGGATTCTTGGTTATTCAACACAGCTTCCATTACCCCAGGTCTCTTTTTCCAACTAATCATTTCGATACAAGCTTTTACAAAGACGACTAATATGTAGTTCAGATGACATAATAATTTATATTCGAACATACTGAAGTGGGTGAGATTTGAAATTGTGCAGGGATTTTTGGGGTCGGGAGTGGATTTTCCGGTAGGGAACGTGTCTTTCTTTTTGTTTTACTCGGGTCATGTAGCAGGATCGGTGATTGCATCTCTTGACATGAGAAGGATGAAGAGATGGGAAATGGCATGTTTGTTTGATGTGCTGAATGTGCTTCAAGCTGTAAGATTGCTGGGAACAAGAGGACATTACACAATTGATTTGGCAGTTGGGTTTGGTGCTGGATTTCTATTTGATTCTTTAGCTGGTAAGTATGAAGAAACCAAAACAAGACAAAATGGTTTTGCTTCTAGTAATGCTTTAAAACAGGCTTTGTTAACTTAGCCATAGGTAAATGCTCCATTCTTATGAAGCAAGAAAGCCAAAAAGAAAAGGAAAAGAAAAGACAAGAAGAAGGCAAAAAGGATTTTGTAAAATGTCTTGTTTCATTTTTCTTATTTCTAAGCAGCCATTGATTCTGCTTTGTAATTTGATTTATTGGTTTTAGTTTAAGATGCAGGGTAAGAGTGAATACCATTTATAGAATGTTTGGCTTAATTTCTTTTTTTCTTTTGTACTTTTTGAGAGTTTATAATGAATGACAAAAAAAAAACTAATGAATCGAAAGTTTATTAATTTGTTATTAACGTTCTTAATTTAATCTTTACCGAGTCTTAGTCATTGGATTGGATTATCATAAAATGAGGAAGAAATTCGTAAACAAACAAGATGGTCGCCGACAATGTTATTGTCTACTAGTTAAAATTTTTATTTTTTATTTAAAAATTTTCGAATTTATATAAAATTTATCACTTTATATATAAAATAAATATATAAATCTAATTCTTCTTAATAAATAATTTTAGAAAAAGGTTATCTTATAACCTAAATTAAGTAAATAAATGCATAAGGTTTAACAACCCTACCAAAATTATTGAATGATCTTTTGGTCAATAAGATAATATAAGTAATCTTGTGTTAAGAATTTAATATCAGGCTGGCCCCTGAAATTAATGAGAAATAACTTTGATGACATTTGACAGCTATCTAAATGTGTCATGTGCCAACTTTCAATTCCTTTCACTTCAAATATACATACACATATATATATATGTATGATCTGCATTTTAAGTTTCACAACTACAAAGTAAAAAAGAGATTTATTTATACATCAGAATGGAGCAATGAACCATTCTTGACATGTATTGAGATATTCACCTTTTAACCCAATTTACAATAGCTCTGTTTTTGTATTTTCCCCAATTGAATATTGTTGGGGGAAGCAGCAGTTTCACAATCTTAGGTTGTGTACTTGCAGGCTTTGCGGGTGTATAAGATTTTTCGATGTGGAGTTTGAAGCTCTACTCGGAATCAGATTCAAGCGGGCAGGATCCATCATCTACGTTTGCCAGTGGGTTATATAAGTACGAATTAGGATCCATGCATCCAAGAACGAGATCAAGATTGCAACGATCACCCTGAGAAGATTTCCCATTGTTCAGATTTGAATCTAAAAGCTAAGCTATAAAGGAAACGAAGAGCTTATTAACAAGTTGGAGGACAGAGTTCACTTACTCCTTCAACTGCTAAGTTACCGATCATAGCACATCTTGTGATCACAACGTTTGTATCGGGAAAGATTGCTTTGTCACAGGCACCTTCTTTACTCAATTCTTCAGCCAGACCCTGCCAACAGGACCAATTTCAAATACTTGTATACTCTCTCAACAAAAAATGATTCTAGTCCATAATTAAGTAATTGAATGTGCCAAGCCCTAGGTCTGTTTCGCCGGGCCTGAAAAATCTACACTAGTAGATGGTTGTCCCTTACTACCTGGTTGAAGAATTCAATTGGTCTGTTTCGCCAAGCTCTAGGGACCTGAAACTGCAGTCTGTAAGGACCATCCCAGTCAACCCCATTTGTGAATGAGAAGATCAAGTTCAGGGCTGCAAGGTACAAGCACTTGTAGAACTGAATTTAATATCACAAGAAACAAGTTTATTTCTGATATGGTACTAACCATGCTTAGGAACGCATATTTGGATAACATAAATCGGGGTGTCAGCTTTGCCTCTATCTTTCCGAAGCATTGCCCTTGGTTCACCACCGCACATGATGGGCTGATTGAAACCTCCTGCAAAGAACATAACACAGAAAATTAATAATGATAAAACCTCATTGCCAGCCAGAAAACCAGAAACAGCTGCTAGCGCAATCATCACTTCCAGTCCACCCTCAAGATATCAGTAGAGGTTGCAATTCACAAGTCAATTGAAGAATAAACTATGTAGTATAATATCATAACATTTTAAAAGAATATATTATAGCGCATAGAACTGAATATAAAATCAAGTCAGTTGAATTCTCATTGTAAGATTCAGATAAAGTGTATAGAAATTACCATTAAAAGCAATCCCGTATTCTACGTTTGGAACAAGTTTAGCTGCAGCTGGATTGTAGAAAAGCTTCAACTTCTCTCCCTGTCAAAGTTCACAATTAACATTTTCTCTTAGAACTCTCTGTCTGTGAATTCGTGTGTGTTCACAGATGAACAATGTGGCAGCTCCATACTTACAGAAGTTGGAGGAAGACCGTTCATGGTTTTCCAATATACAGGAGCCTTTCCCAGTTCAAACATAGCCCAGGAAGGAAGTGCGTACCTGCAAACAAATATCTACGTTAAATAACAGGAAATTTGGAAATGAATCAGATGTCATTCTTTGCATTCCGAAATTTTTGGAAGTGGGAATCGTTTTTACTCTTTAGTTTCTTCCAAAGTTGGTATTGTGACAGTTGCGGCAGCATTCACTGTTCCACTAATTCTGATTAATTTCTTGTTTTTCAGAGAACTCCTTCGCAATGAAGCGCCCATAAAGCTACTAACTGCATTATAAGAGTATATGTTACTCATTTTTTAGCCTTCAAGAAATCTCTTGCTACTTTCCATGGCAAGGTTCAAGCAAAATGACTTGTGTCCTACTGATAGATAAATTTAACTGGAGATACAATCATGGACGAACCAAATAGGTAAAACACTGCAGAGGAAAATGATGGCAAGGAATTTGATCAGCTAACTACCACTACTAAAACGGGATTCAGCAGAAGTTTAATTTCATCTTCGACCTCCAAATTAAAAGAGAAGAACTTGACAGACTACTGTTCTGGTATGATGAACATATATAACACCATATTCCAAATGGGTTTCCTAAGGAACTAATTATAAAAAAATAATTAAAGAAAAAAACTTCACCCAGCAAGCTCTTGTGACCTTATCCAACTAGAATTTGTTCACAAAAAAACACAAATGGGAATTTCCCAATTCCAAATACGTGCATAACAATCATTTCAAAACCTGAGAGCCAAGTAATTTTATGAAGAAGACTCCAAGAAGAGCCGACAACAGGAGAAACGTATATAATTGGAAGAGATGATGGCAGAAATCTAAGAGACTCACCATGTGCGGTTGATAAAGATGGGTTTGCTTTTCCAGTGGAATTATACTTCGTGGCCGATAAAGGCCGCGTGGAAGACGCAAATATTGACGTGCTTGTCGCCGCCATTAATGGAACTTCTTCAAGTTCTGCTTTAACTTCCTAGAGAGGGAGATGGGAGAGAGTTACTTCCAGAAATAGTATTGATTTGGAGATAAATAGAGTTTTTAGTCCAGTGGAGCTCTGAAAGAAAAGCGACCACAAAGAAGAGAAATTATAAAAATATCGGGACAGATAATTAGTAGCAGAAAAAAACAAGAAAAAAAACTAAAAAATAAAAAGGAAGTTTGAGAAAAATCAAGTTTGAGAAAAATCAATATCCCTAAAAGAGAAAATATCTGGATCTGATTGCACCATACCCAAAATGCAAATCTGAAGAAGACCCAAAAACCCTAAACTGCACCGCCTTATCCCCTCTCTTTCTCTCTCCAGGTCCAATCCACATGTTTTGAATAACGCAACAGTACCGTTAAAGAGCTTACCCACAAAATAACAAGAAAGAAATTTGACTGTTTGTGATTTGGTATATATAAAGGCCTGTATAAACCCATTACGTTCTTAAAAACCCACAAAGAGAACAACCCATTTCCTTCTATGGCTTCATCTTTGACCACAACCCCATTAACGAAACCAAAGCCTTCGTCTTTGTCTTCACGTTCTTACCATACAACTAGACCTAACAGTAAGGTTATTCTGAATTTGAGTTACCATAATGCAAAACCCGATCAATCCAACACAAAACAGAGACTACTGAATGCGAGTTTGTTTGGTAATTTGAATAGAAGTGAAAAGCGGAATGTGGTGGTAAGGGCAAATGGGGTGTCAATAGAAGCCAAAGAACCAGAACCAGAGGTGGGGAGTTATAGGAGAATCCTGTTATCAGATGTGGTGGTGCAGAGAAAAAGGAATGTGTTTTTGGGAAGGCGGTGGAATTCACTGGATATAGGCACTGCCGGTGTTGTTCTGGCGATGCATTTGCTGTCTCTTTTTGCACCATTCCAATTCAATTGGTCTGCTTTTTGGGTTGCTTTTGGGCTTTATGTGGTAACAGGACTTCTGGGTATTACTTTATCTTTTCATAGGAATCTTTCTCATAAGAGCTTTAAGTTGCCAAAATGGCTTGAGTACTGTTTTGCATATTGTGGAGTTCAAGCTCTTCAGGTTAGTTGCCCTTCTGAGTTTTGAAGTTGGGATTAAATGGTTTTTGTTTCTTCTTGCTTTCTCTTAAAATTTTGAGCTCGGCATTGGCCAGCTTTTATTATTAGTTTGCTTTCATTGAATAATATGTTCTTGTTGTTGTTGTTGTTGTGTGTGTGTGGTGATTTCAGGGGAACCCAATTGATTGGGTGAGCACACATAGGTACCATCACCAGTTCTGTGATTCTGAAAGAGACCCACATAGCCCTCTTGAAGGATTTTGGTTTAGTCACATGAGTTGGCTCTTTGATACCAATTCTGTTCTTGAAAGGGTATCTTGATCTTCCCCATTTTCTTCCCTTTCAACAATTCGCAGAGACAGACAAACACATTAAAATGATGCTATTGGTATGCTAATGCCATTCTTGAATGGATCTTTTCTTTTTCCTTTTCAGTGTGGAGGACCAAACAATGTTGGGGATTTAGAGAAACAGTCATTCTATAAGTTCCTCCAAAATACCTACATTCTCCATCCAACTGCTCTGGGATTAGTTCTTTACTTCTTGGGAGGCTTTCCCTTTATTGTCTGGGGAATGGTAAGGAAGTTTTTTTTTTCTTCATAATTTTTATTGTGTTTGCCTTAAACCACATGAAGTTCTTCAGAGCTCAACCATGTCTTGAGCCACAATTGTAGATTGTCTTTAGCAATCGCCTAGTCTTTTTCTTCTTCGTTATGTGCATGTTAAGTTCATTCACACCATTGATTCACTTTGTGGGCCTGTCTATGTTTGAGTTGGACAAGTGGGTCTTGTCATGTTGCAGGAAGTTGAAGTTTTTTAAATCTTAAAACCCAACCCTTGAACCAATAAGGAAAAGTCTTATCTTTCTCAAAATCTCTAACTGGGTCCATGTTTATCAATGAGATAATCGTGACATTTCTGTGCAAATGGTCCAAAAACCAATTCTACCCTTTACTATTTAGAGCTGCATACATGATATATGGAAGAAAAGTGGAAAATTGGGTTGAAAATGAAATGGTTGAGCACTGCAGGGTGTGAGGATTGTCTGGGTATACCATATCACTTGGCTGGTAAACTCAGCCTGCCATGTATGGGGAAGGCAAGCATGGAATACTGGTGATTTATCAAGGAACAACTGGTATGATTTCTTACAATTGTGTGTCAAGCTGTCTACATGTATACACATATACATATAACTTGATTTTGGGAATGTATAAATGAACAGGTGGGTTGCAGTGCTTGCATTTGGGGAAGGTTGGCATAACAATCACCATGCATTTGAATTCTCAGCTCGACATGGGCTGGAATGGTGGCAACTGGACATGACATGGTACGTTATAAAATTCCTTCAATCAGTGGGATTAGCGACGGACGTGAAGCTGCCAACGGATGCTCAAAAAGGGCGAATGGCTTTTAACGAACCCTAATTGACTTGCTCTATCTCACACACACACACATATATGTATACACAGATATATATATACATATATACAACGAAATAACTTCATCTGTTTCTTGTTCCTTCATCATTTCTACCGTCTATGAAGTGCACTTATTTACAGGTGTATTTTTATAATGGTGGCCCCTTCAAAGTCCAATATAAGTACTCCATGCCCAGGAGTGAGGGCATTATTTCGAAGTCAGGGTTATTAGGAAACTTTGCCAAAAGACAAATTTGCCCCTCAACATCCAAAAATATCCTCTTCATTATACTATTATGTTGTACATTAAAATACATATTTAACCAAATACTATAAAATGGCATTTTAGTCATTTAACACTAATTAAAAGTCTATTCCAACCTTATTTACAACGCAACCAACCTAATAATGAAATTGTAACTGAGTTATTTATAGTCGTAATTAAAAAATTTAACTGTCATTGAATATTTTTTTATTTAAAAATATAATATATTTGTTAAAATTTAAAAAATTTGATCTAAAATATTTTTTTATTAAAAAATACAATAGATTTATTTAAAATTACAAAATTATAATTAATATAATTAAGACTTTAAAAGGGTAGGTTGAATTTTTTATTTATCATAATTATTTTAATTAAAAAAAATTAACTATCGTGAATTTTTTATATTAAAAATATAATAAATTTATTTAAATTTACTAAATGATAATTGATATAAAAAGTAAAAATAATAATAATAATTGAATAATTATTCCTATAATAAGATCATGTGAGGATTGCTAAACCTATTAAAATTTATAATAATAAATTTAAGCTAGCTATAATTATGAAGAGGAAAATACTTGAAAAATGTATATCATTATAGTAAACTAGTTTTCAAATGATTGATTTTTAATTTGAATGAACAAATGTCCAAAAAATCAGGGCATTGTAATTTCAGAAACCCTATGAAACAACAAGTAGTGGACAGAAATGTAAGCATCTCGAGCATCGAGTCCTTCCCTGAATTTTATATGTACACACATACACACACACATATATATATATATATATGTGTTACTCTAGTGACTATATTGATAGGGTAAATGAGAGTTAAAAAGGGTAATAACATACTTAATGGGTTACTTCAAACTCTTAAACCCACCAAAGCATTTGGAATTTCAAAGCCAATAGTGACAAAAGGAATAATAATGATTAAACCAAATAAAAAAAAAGGTTTAATCTTTTTAACTAGACAATGGACCATGGTAACTATGATTAACATTTTCTTATTAAATATAATTTATATAGGTTATGGTAAATAAGCATGGAAGCACATATAAGCATGGTATATACATAGAAGGGTAGCCTTTAGATTATATATATATATATATACACACACCCGTGGGTTAGTATATGGATATAATCGCTTTCAAAAAGTGTTTGACATAAATAAACAAGGAATTCTTTTGGTACAATTTGCTCATATCAATCCAAAGCATGCTTTCTAGTTCTCTTCTTCTTTGTACTATTTCCTCCTTTCTAGTACATTAGAAACTACAATGGAACTTTAGAATTATACTTTTGAGGAATACTTACTCTTTTTACGTGTAAAATTTCATGTCATTTTATGTATTTTGATTTTTTTATTACTATGAAATTCAAATCATTTTCTTATTCTTTAATTCGAACCAATATAATTTTATTTTTGGTTGATTATAAATAAAATATGTATTAGTATGTAAATAATAAATTAAGTTATGTGAAGATCAATTTGTGTTGGGGGTCGAGATGTGTATATATTATATATTAAAAGACTATAAGAGAGCACGAAGAGAGAAAAGGGAGAAATTTATAATGAATTCATAATTAATTAATTAAGTCATATATGATAAGGGTGTAGCTTACGTCAATGGAGAGCATGCTTTTAAAATGAGTAAATCGAGGTTAATTTGTTAATTATAAAGTAATTATACGTATACATATATATATATATAAATAATCAACATGCTTCTGATTCTCATCAATGAATCTAAAATAATGCTTAACCCATGTTCTAGGTGAGTATTTTGTTCAGCCCTTGGACTAGTATGGCTCCTACATATATAATTATCAATTATATACTTAACAAATACACACTATTAAATATATATATATATATATATATACACACACACACACTTTACCACCTTCAATTGCTCGTAAAATAATTTCAACAAATGATTCACAGCTTTTCCCACATTCACTGAATTTCCGTGTCTCCCCCTCATATATAATGTTTATTTGTCCGTGTCTATATAATATATATATATATATAGAGAGAGAGAGAGAGAGAGAGAGGATAATATTAAGAACCAGAAGAAAACAGGCTCATTTAAGGCTAAATTTAGGGTTATGTCATTATTAAAAAAAATAAAAATGGTTCAAAGAACTAGAAAAAAGGTAAACCCAAATGTTAATAGTATCATGTAGATACACTTACATACACACACATGTATGTATGTATATATATATATATATATACATACATACATATATTCCTTTTTGTGTGCTGAAACCCAAACACATAGTCGATATAGATTCCCATAATGCACTGTGATACAACCACACAGACCTATATTTTTGTGCTTCATACCCTGTGCTCTCACTACTTCTTTTCAAAACAAACCTGCAACCAATACCCATTTCGCCACGTGTCCAATCACCTCAGTTAGTAGTCTTGTTCGCCGGGCACTCCCACCGCCCCCATACTTCCTGCAGCTTTTTCTTTTCTTTTGGCATTTGAAGTTAAAAGCAGATACAAACAAATTTAAGTATAAACCCTGCAGTTTTCCCGAGAAAAAATGAGGCAGTTTTCTCGAGAAAATTTAAACAGAGAAATATTGAGGTGGTACGGCCACAATTCATTTTATAATCAAACCGAAAAGGTGGTAAAAATTTTTATTTACTGACATGTCACCGGCTGCAGGCAGTTGTCGGACGCGCGAATGGGTTTAACGCCGCACTAATCTGTCGCAAAAGACAGCACGCGAGGTCACCGGGTGCTGGCACAGCAGGTAATCGCCTCCCTCCCCCTTCCGCCTCTCCCTCTCTGCCTTTTTGTGGGCTGGTCCGGTTGATACCCCACATTTACCTCGATTTGGGTCCCACTCCACCTCACGCCCTCCCACCTTTCGAAACCCTTATCTCACTCGCATCACCCGCGCGTGCGTTTAGTTACCATTCAATAATTAATATTATTATATTTAAAAATATTTTCTGGCTTTATTGAATTTTCAAAAAGTTTTGTGGGAAAATAATAATTTATTTAATGGGTACGGGTCAAGGGCATGCTTTAAATAGTTGCAGGCTCGAACTCAAACTCTCATGTTATTCCCGCTAGAAAATTCCCATGTCAAAAACCCCTAAACCCTGCAAGAAAGACGGTGAATTACCCAAAAGAGAAGAAGAACAAAGAAAAACTTGGAAGAAATTTTGAAAAATAGAATCAGTCAAGACGGGTCTGCCTCTGTGGATGTTGGGTTTGGGTGCGGATCGGTTGCGAGCAGACATGAACCGTTTGCTCGCGTTGCTCTTCCACCAGGTTCTGTTCCTCTCACCCACCACCTTCTAGTTTCTTCTTTTTCATTTCTGCAATCAGTAATTAAACAATGATGTTTGATATTTAATTGTTTTTAGTTTAGTGATGAGTTGGAGTTTGTGCAGGGAGTTTTAGATGAGCAGTTCTTGCAGCTGCAGCAGCTGGAAGATGAGAGTTCTCCTAATTTTGTTTCTGAGGTTGTTAATATCTACTTTCATGAGTCCGAGAAATTGTTAAGGAACTTCAGATCATTACTGTAATTATCTCCATCATCTTTTCCTTTCAGTTATATCTCGTGAATTCAGTTATATATATATATATATATATATACACACACACACTCGCAATATATTATATTTGGTGATCATCTTTTTATAACTTATTTTAATATGGAGAACAGGATGGATAGAGAATTCTCGGATTACAAGAAAATGGGAATACATTTAAATCAGTTAATAGGAAGCAGCTCAAGCATCGGTGCCAAGCGGGTCAGAAACGTCTGCGTTGCCTTTCGTGCTGCTTCTGAGCAGAACAACCGTGCTGGGTACATATATACACATATATATATATTTATACTACCCATATATGTATATATCCATACGAAAGGAGTTGTTTTAACATCTGGGTTTTGATTATATAGGTGTCTTCGAGCTCTGGAGCTGCTAGAACATGAATATTGCTACCTGAAAAACAAACTGCATGAACTCTTCCAGGTATATGAACAAAAATTACCTCTTTCTCTTTCGTAGTCTTTGTAGTATTATTATGTTTATAAGAAGAAGAATATATATTGACATTACTTATAATGGATGTAATTAATTTACAGATAGAGCAGCAGAGAGTACTGGCAGCTGGTGTTAGATATCCAATGCAGAACTAGATGCTATAAAAGTAGTGATAATTAAACGAAGGGTTTTTGTCCTTGTTGGGGTTGGCTACCTAGCTATATCTATAGATACATATATATATATATATACATATATATGTATTAGTATTTTTAACTACGTAAAATGGGACTATTACCCTTTATTACCGGTTGTCTTTTTATGTAGAAATTTTCTTCTTTTCTTTTTTTTTTTTAAATTTTAGAAATTTGAAGGGTTGGTATGGTTGATTGTACTTAAAGGGGGAAATTTAACGAAGTAAAAGGTGGGCAGTTCATGTTCTGAATTCTATAGCTTTTACTTAATTTATTAAAATATTTTTTAATAATATTTATATATTTCAATAATTAAATTATACTTACACACTTATTATAATATAATCAGCTTGTGCAATTTTCTCACTAATTATAATTAATTAATTAAAATTTGTGAAGAGACACATTTAAGCACTTGTAAGAAATTATCAGTACTGCCATCAATCAACTTTAGCATTGATGTTTGTACGGAGAAGATGTTGATGCTGATGGTCAAAATTTATTGGTTCTCCATATATGTTTTTATATATATATATATATATGACTGTAAATATATGCTTATATAGCATATGAATCTATATATATATATATATATATATATATAGTCTCCTAGTTGGGGCTAGATGCTGAATTTTATTACCAACAAAAATGTTCTTTTCACCGCATTTTTACCTTTTTTCTAATAAATAATGATAAACTGATAATAATATTAATGCACGAAATTTAAATATATATTTTGGCAAAAAAAAAAATTGTCAAAATATTAAGCATTTAATTAAAAATAATTAATATTTTAAGACTTAATTTATAAATAAATGACACTAAATTATAATTTATTATTGGTAATGATATCCGATTCTAATGTTTTGAAGTGTATGATATTGAACCCGTCAAATTACATGTTATATTTTTAGCAATGAATTATGTATAATTACTTGGATAATTTTTATGTTTTTAAGTATTTTTAAATTTTAAATTATGTGTAATTACAATATCCATTAATCACCATGGAATGTTAGATGAGGCTTAGATAGGAAATGGGCTTGTTGTGGGCCGTGAAAATAAGACAAAAAAGCCCAATTGGGAAGCCCGTTAAGCAATTGTAAGATCATAGAAGACGTGGATTAAAAGATTTTATAGTTCAAACCGCACTTAAAAGTAGGTCATGTTCCATTTCTGTAGAGATTTTTGTACCATAAACATTGGTATCTCCTATTATAGTCTCTTTTATATATAAAATGTATTTTTTCTTGCTATTTTCGTAGTGTATGAAATAAATGTATGCATTTCAATTAAGATCGTATTCTGTTTTTACGATTCTACTATAATATACTTGATATATTTTAAATTTTTATTGAAACTCAATTTAATTTGTTCGGGTTAAAACAAAAATTTATATATTTATTTTAATTTTTTATTAAAAAATAGTAAAATACAATATCCTTTTTTTAAAAAAAAAAAATTTAATTCTTTTATTTTTTAGAAAAAGGTATTTTAGAATACCTTATTTTAAGGTAAGAAGAATAAGGTTTTGCATGGTCTGGTCCAGCCTGTTGCTCGAACCCGTGACCTGGTAACTGTTCTCTAAAAACATTAGCCACCAAACCCAGGGTGCGGAACAGAAGCCGTCTGGTAATAAAAATATTTGAAATATAAAACAATTTTAATTAAAAAATTACATTTATGTTGCTTTAAAAAATAAAAATTAAAATAAAAAATACTTTATGATATAAAGATAATACAACTTTTGTATGTAAATATATATACATTTATATTGCATTTGATATAGAGGTATTTTCATTTTTAATTTCAAATTATTTGGTGTATAAAAATTTAATAATTTATATATTTGACGAATAATCAAATTTTCCTATCTAAATTATGTAATGTACTTGCAAAAATCTAAAGTTATTTTTCTTTAAATTTATATTATATGAAATTAAATTTGGAACTAAACACCACTTTTCTAATTGAATTATAATAAAATATTATATTTACATTAATCATTACTTACATCTATATATATAAATATCATGTAAATGTCCTTTTGTAATTTTTTAGTTTCTTTTATTGTATTTTTAAAATTTAATTATCTAAATAAAAAAAAAAGGTATTTTATAATACCTCATTTTTAATAAAATTGCTTGTTTAATTTCCAGAAGAACCCTCGAACTTGCATGCTTGAAGTGAATAAAGTAAAGCTTTAACCACCCACAGCAAGCACAAGGGTCGGTTCTTTTCTAACTAAAATATATATATATATATTTAGCAAAAAAAATATGATAATGAAAAGCTTGAATGAGAATAAATTATTAATCAAATGACAACATGTGCGAAAATGTAGAAGATTCAATTGTTTACTATCATTTTGCATTTAGTAGGTATCATTTTTTTTATATATACAATTATGTAAGGCGTATTGTTCTCCAAATATGTAATTCAAAATATTTAAATATTAGCATATATCTGATCTATTAATCTTACTCGTTAATTTTTAAACATGGTTATCAATACAATATATCATAAATAATTTTTTTATTGCATTTATAAAATTTAAAAAAAAAAATTTAAACAATATTTAATTTATTTAAAAAAAAAAGGTATTTTAAAATACCTCATATATCAATTTTTTTCCATTTCTTCTTCTCTCTCTCCTCTCTCGTACCAGTTCTCGAACCCGGGAGTTGAATGTCATCATACTGGCTCCGAACCAGTAGTACCGTGTGAGAACTGATGTTTGTTTGTTTCATTAATATAATATTATCTTATTAACATATTGTAAGCATACATATCTATATAAACTTTCAAAAGAACTGAAGTCTAAAAAATTGTGTTTTTGCATATTATATAAAAAAAAGTAATTGTATTTTGCTCATTTTATATAGAGTTTAAAAATCATAACAGTAAAAAAAATAAATAATTTTAATAAATTTTATTATTATTATTATTTTAATTATGGAGATGATAATAAAAATATAAAAAAAGAACCCGAATACTCATTTTTTTAAAAATTTATTTTTCAATTTTCGGGTTTCAATTAAAAAAATATTGTATTTGAAATATTTGTATATCATTCAAGTAAAATATAGAAATATATAAATAAATTAGTACAATTCATATATTTATTTTATACAGAAAATAAAAATTAAATTACATTTTGCTTTGAAAATTTTAAATTAAAATTAGAAAGAAAAGGTATTTTTCAATACCTCAGTTAATAGTCACTGGGTTTTAGGGTGAAATCTGGGACTAGCTTGTGCCAGGTCTCGAACCCGTGCTCTTCCGTGACTGATCATGTGGTCAACCCACGGAAGAGCAGGTAAGAGCTGCACAAGACTCTCCCTCTTTTACTAATTAAATTATAAATTTCGTATTTATTTTTATATAAAAATATATTTATGCTAATATCTCTAAATTCATTTATTTTATATCAAAAAAGTATAAATAATTTAAAAATTCAACAGATCATTGAATTAATTTTATTCTTTATCTTCAATTTAACAACCACATGTTTGTAATGGCAAAAAAAAAAAAAAAAATCACAAAAAATCTATTTTGAACTAAATATATAATTAATTTTATATTAAAAAATTATTTTGATTTAACTAATTAAACTTGAAATTATAATAAAATATTTTATACCCATTATTTGTTATTTACACATACATACATGTATATATATATATATATATAGACACACACACACACGTGTTATTTTGTTAGTTTCTTTTATTATATATTTTTTTAAAGAAAAAAGGTATTTTATAATACCTCATTTGGTATTGAAATTAATTAATTTGGCAAGAAGGAAACACCATGGAAGTGGTGATCCATCGAACTTGCATACTTGAAGTGGGCAAAGCAAAGCTTTAACCACCCAAAGCAAGTACGAGGATCGACCCTCCGCACTACTCAATATAATTATTCATAGTTCAAGGAATTTCTTAAGTAACTATTATAATTGAATTATTAAGAGCTTGATCGGATAATTTGCAAGAATCGTTCATTAATATTGGGTATGGTATGTTATGTGCAATGTTTATTAGTGTGAAAAGTATCGGGTAGAATGATTTAAAATGAAAGATAATTTTGTAAATAATAAAAAGTATTAAAAATATAAAAAAAAAAATTATCAAAATATCCTAAAACTACCGAACAGTAGTCTGAAAAAATGAAAAAAAAAATCATGGTTTTGAGAACCACGACTCAACAAGCGAAAAAGTACACTATATCTTTAGAATTGCAAACAAACAAACAAAAAAAATTATGAAAAAATTATACTATCATTATTGAACCATCATCCAAACAGACTATAAGAATAAAAGTTTTGAAAATTAAATTATATATAAATTATTATAATATTATAATTTTTAGAGGTATTCATTAATATGAATTAGGTGAAATAAAATAAATTAATTAAAAAATTATTGTTTTATTTATAAAAAAAAATGTTTTATAATTAAATAAAAAGTCATTAATGGATATAAGCAATGTGGTAATTTCCTTTATAAAAAAAATAAATAAATTAAAAGGTATTTTAGAATACCTCGGTTATAAAGAAAGTTCATGCTTTCTGGCAATGGGCATTCCTCGAACCCGAGATCTGATGTCCTAAAGAAAAATTCTTTAGCCACCAAACCCAGGAGAGGAACGGCATTTTTTCTGCTCAGAAAATTATATCAATATTTTTTGGAATTTTAAATAAATACATCATATATATATATATATGTGTTAAATATCATATTACTTTTAATATTAGTTTATTGCTTTATTCTGCCAAAAAAAATTCATTACCCACATTATAAAATCTATAAAGACTTGTCAAGTTGGACATTTTTTAATATATATATATATAGACATGCATAAAATGACATCCAATATTTCTTTAAATATAATATGAGTTAGAATGGGGTAATATTTAAATCGAACATTTTTAATAAAATAAATATGTATAAAATAACACCGAATATCGTTTAAACATAATAGTAGTTAGAATGAGATAATATTAAAATAAATATTAGATTTGAGTGAGAATTGAAGATTACGACTTTGAATTTTATACTCAATATTTTATAAATATATTATAAGCTGACGGTGATCAATCATGATAATTAATCTAATAGAACGAAAAATTTAACTCATTAATGTATTGTTAAAATTACATTAATCAAGTTGAATTTAATCTTAATAAATTTGTTACATTTCTACATGAAATTTAAATATATATTTTTTAATTTAAAATAGATACAACGAGTTAAAAATCTAATTTTATTTTTTGTATTTTGAAATAAATATTATATTTGGATGAAATTGAATGTCATAAATTTAAATTTCACGCTCATCATTTTATGAGTGTATTATAAACTAACGATAATTAACTATAATAATTGGTATAACATAATTAAAAATTTAACTCATTAGTGTATAAAAAAAACTACAATAACTAAGTTGAATTTAGTTTTAATAAATTTATTACGTTTTTTTTACGAAATCAAATTTTTTTTATTTATAATAGGTACAATAAATTAAAAATTAGATGTTATTTTTTATGTTTTTTTTTTAAAAATATAAAATAATTAGATAATAAACGAATTACAAATAAACTAATCAGATACTTTGGGTGTTGTATACATAGATATAGATATAATCATTTATTATAATCTCCTTTTTTTTTAATATTAATGTAAATAATGTGATTTAACAGCATTTGAAGACTTTAATTAATTTTTAGTAATTTTATTTTATAAGAGAAAAAGAAGGTATTTTGGAATACCTTATTTTATAAATGAATTTCACCATGCTTGCTTTTGATCTCGAGACCCCTCCATCTCGTGGCTAAAGCTTCAACCACTGAGACCTCGGGGCTGGATCCGCACAACTGGCAGCTTACATATATATATATATATATTTAAACATATGTATATATATATGTAAACATGTATAAATATGGTTAACTAAATTTTACTGTGAAATTTTTTTAGTGAAAACAAAAACTATTTATTATAAAAAGGTATTTTAAAATACCTCATTTTGACTCTTCTTATGTTTCTTCTTCTTTCCATCTTCTTCTTCTGGTACCAACCCTCGAACACGGGACCTTGAGTTAAGTGACAACTCAACCAGCAAAGCACCATGCGAGGATTGATGTCGGTGCTTCCATTTGTTTAGTAATAAAGTTGAAAACGGAAATAAATTATTAATCTGAATAAGAATATCATAATTTAATATTTAAAATTAATTTTCTAATCTTGATTTATGTTTTTTGCCAATTTTTTAAATTAGAATAATTTATTTATTTTTTAAAAAATTATGTAGTTGATAACAAACAAAGAGACTTATAGTGCTAGTTAAGAATATTATATTTTAATTAATTTTTTGTAACCTAAGTAATAGGATTTTTTGTAATATCCATAAAATATTTCACTAAAATTACGTTTGAAAAAAACTGTAAATTTAAAGATCAAATTACGAATTAAAAATTATTAAGACTGAATCGTAATATAAATTAGAAACTGAATTAGTAAATAACTGTTTTCAAAATAAAATTTATGAGTTATATGTAAAATATGTATGCTCACTATTTATTGCAATATCTTATCGAGTTTTTTTTTTTTTTTTTTTTACTATCAAACAAAGTACAAAAATTTAACTCTGTCACCGTGGATGCTTTTATGTCATCATCTCATTATGATGCAGAGTAAGGGAAAAATATTCGCAGCTATGATGGAGCAGCACTGATAGTGTTCAATGGAGTCCTGAAGAACAACTGTAAGTCGTTGTTTGCAACCGAATTTTTAGGATGTAAAAATTCAATTCAGCTTATGGTACACCAAGTCTAATGTCCATACACTAATATAATATTTTATCATACAATGAGGAAGATGATTTAGAATATGGTTCTATTGTGCCTGATTGCCGTGAGATACTGACAATATGACCGAATATAAAGATCACTTGGGCCAGACGCGACTGTAATGTAATAGCCCACGAACTCGGTTGAGTAACAAGCTCTATTTCTCATTTTCATACTTGGAAGACTTTACCTAATAAGATTTTTGTTGTGCTTAATTAATTAATGCATTATTTCATTTAAAAAAAAAATTCACTCTTTTCCATTTTTCTTAATAATCAACCAATATGTTTTTAATATAGTAATTAAAAAAATACTTTATTTTAATTTTACTATTAATTCTTCTTAGTAAAAAAAGTAAAAATAAAAAGTATTCCAAATTATTTTAGATTTAATTGTAAATAAATTAAAAGACATTTTAAATTTTTCTTTAATTACACAAGTAAAAGGTATTTTTAAATACCTCGTTTGGCTTTCTTTGTTTGCTTTGCTTGTTGATTTTGTTACCAAGACTCGAACCCAGAACCATGGGCTAAGATCATGCTTAACCAGCAAAGCCCCCCGCAAGAAATGGTCTTGCGATTGCATTGTTTTTAGTTTTATATAATAAAAGAATTATGTTTGGCTAAAAATTAATATTAAAAAATTCATTTGAACATTTTTTAAAAATAAAAGTAGTTTTTTGAATATTTTTACATAGTAGTGACATATTATATTTTAAGCTTATTATTTTTGATACTTTTTTTTTTAAAAAAAGCTAATAATATTAATTAAATAATAAACATTACATCGATATCCGAAATTAATCTTCCCGAAGTATTTCAGTATGTAATTATGAAACCCATTATTTTTTTAATATTGAACTTATATTTTTTTGGTAAGTTATAAATATGTTACTAGACTTCTATTATTTTCTTATTTTCACATTTCAAAACTTTTAAAATATCATTTCAATAAAAAATTAGAAAAAATTAAATTTATTATTGTGTATTTTTCACATCAATTCTTATATGTGCAAAAATTTCAACTTCTCCTACCAACCTATATACTAAAACAAAAATTAAGATACATATACATATATATCTATATGTTAATAGTATTTACTTCATCCGACTACTAAAAACTACTTTAACTAGGAAAAGAGAGGGAGGTATTTTGAAGGATATATGTACGCAATGCATATATGTATTATACAATAAGATGCCAGCATTACTCGAAGAACCCAAGCGGCTGAATGATTCACTCAACGACAGAACCGCTAGGAACAAGCACCAAAGTGGCAGTAGTTGGCTGCACAAGATGAATATAATCGGTTGTATATATAATTATGTATTTTCTTTTTCTGAATGTGTATATACGTACATACACAAATATACAGCAAAATGTGTTCACATTTGTAAGGTTGGATATTTATGGGTACCCTGTCGACATGTATCAATTTGCTCACATGTTAAAAGAATAAAAAACAAGAAAATGATAGGGCAACATGGTTGACCATACTTTCTTTTTTAATGGAGGTATATATACACACATATATAGCTAGTATTGTTTGTAGAACGTGAAAACTATGCATAAATGAGATGATGAAATCATGAATATATATATGTGTGTGTGTGTGTGTGTGTATACATGGTAAAGTGAAATAATCTATTAGTAGTTGGTCCCTTTGTGAGCATGACAAAAGCTTGTCTGCCGGTGCTTTCTTTTTTTCCTTTGGTTGGCTGGTCTCCTCAGCTTTTAAGATATTCCCTCTCTCTCAACTCCTCCCATACAATATCGAAAATCAAATTCCGACTATGCCAAAAGAAAAGAGAAGTGTAGGTTTAACTTGTTCACACGCAATGCCAATGCGAGAATATTGTAACAAGTTTTGTTTGATGCATATAAAAATGAAATTATAACCGACATCATAAACCCTACAATGAGAATCTCTTTTGAATGTAAACTTCAATGTCGGTTTCTAGACAGCCATGCATGTAAGATCTTGATAATGAAATTTCTTTATCGAGAACATCTCTCTCCCTCTCTCTCTATTTTTCTCTATTTTCTTGTTTTTCTTTTTCGAAAGTAGAGATTAAATTTTCAAAATCAAACAGACTCAAATTTAATTATGCAGTTTAAAGAATGTTTATTTTTTTTCCATCACCCTATAAAGACTTTTTGCCAATTATTTAGAAAAGATAATTATCTAAAAACCCTAATACACCTTTAAATACTGATTATTTTTTACTTCAATTTTTTTTAACGATTTCTCATTAACTTGGTGGTCCTAGAGTTTGCGTAGGGAAAATATTCAATATTCCGATTTTGTCGTTTCTCAAGGTAGAACATAACATACATAATCAACTAAACATTTTTACCTTAGATGGTGAATACCTTTTTTTCGTACAAGAAATTGTGGGTCCGGTTCTCACTATACCTTATTGTATATTGTTATTAAAAAATTATGTTATGTGTGATGTATACATATTACTTAATTGATGAAATATATGAAATTTTGTTTGAAAAATATAAAATTAATGAAGATTAATCTTATAATAAATAAGTAAATTTTGCATCTCTATGAACTTCTATTTTACTTTGTGTTTGTAATACCTGGATTTGAAAATCGGTATGGAATGATTTTTTTTATTATTTTATTTATAAAAGAATTATATAAATAATTCATTTAATTTATTTTAGTTTAATTTTATAGAATTTTTGAGAAAAAATGAATTAAGGACAAAATTGAATATAAATTTAGGAAAAAAAGGGTGAAATTTTGAATTCGGATGGTGTTTTTAAAAGAAAAATTGAAAACAGAATATTAAAACGCAAAAAGAAAAAGTTCGACTGCGGGACGATTCAGTCAGGAGCCCCGACGAATTAGAGCATGCCACGTGGCAACCCCGCTAACATCGGCACCACGCGAGAAGCAACGCGAGCGATCTGTGTGCCCAGTGATCCGACGTCCCATATCTCATCCCGTGCGTGTGAACGGTCCAGATATCTTTAGACGTGATCGAATAGATGAGATGGATCATGACGGATGGTCCAGATTCGCCCACGCTATCAGCCTAAATGAAAAACCATTGAATAGTCTTCATCGCTCAACGTCGACACAAACAAACAACTCAGATCGAAGAGAAGAGGAGTTTTAAACTCCTATTCGCATGAGAACCTAAACTTAGCTGCCAACCCTCGTCGGAGAAGAGGATCGACCCCCGGTCGTCGCCGCACCAAAATCATTGTCGACCACCAAAAAAGGTAAAATTTTTCTCTTCCCGCTCGGAATTCAATTCTGAGTCTCCCTGTGGCCATATTGAAGCAAAAGAAACGATGCGTGAGTCAAAAATTGCGGGCAAAATCCAATGGAGACGCTGCAGCCAAAACCTTAAACCGTTTCTGATGACCCCCTTTCTGTTTTTCGTTTCACACGATTATTTGACTATTGTGTTCACCGTTCCTTTCCATGCAGGTTAGCCGAAAAAGAAACCCCAGCTATGAAAGAGAATTGGCGGAGCCACCGCACCCGGAGACCCCCGCCGGTAGGTTTGATTTTTTGATTTTTTTGGCCAACCAAAGCTTTCTAACATAATTTTTTATAGGAATACGTGTAAAATCAGCCAAAACTAGCCAAAACGGACTAGGCCAAAGCAAACCATTACCGTGGGCGGTGGAGCCAGAACTGGAGCACAATGGCTCTACCGTGCCGGAATCCTAAAATTGGCCGAAAAAAATTTTCAACATCGATTTTAGGTTTTTTGGAGTATTTTTGGATACATGACAAATATTTTAATTTTTGTAGAAAAAATTCAGGAAACCCAGGGCCAGTCAGGAGGCGTAGTGGGTAGCACAACATTTTGACATACCGATTCGGTTAAGAATCTCTCACCCTATTCCTTGTTACGGTAAAGGGAGATTTAATAAATTGTTAATTTTTTGTTTTGTAAAAAATTAGAAAAACTCTAACAATAATTACAGGTCACTAGTGGAAACAGAAAATTGGTCAGTGTACGATTGCTTTAAGCTCGTCTATATATCTATTTATTTTTTTTATACTGCCTAAATTGCTTATTGTTCCGCCATATAATTTAAATTATTATATTTAAGTACTTCCTCATTATTGATTATTTTTTTATGATTTTTATCTGATTGACTGATTTGAAATAGACCATAATTATGTTTCTTAATTGTTAAGGTATAAAAAATGTACTGTTTGCTTAAATTCTATTTGATTGATATGCAAATATAAAATGAGATATTAGTAGACGATTGGTGATTGTTTGTTGATGGGGATCTATATGTGAAAGACTTATTGGGTACCCTGAAAAAAGGTAGACGAGCTCGGTAGATGGAGAGTCCTTATTGTGGATATTACTTCAGTTGGAGGGGGCTGAGAAGTTCCATACCATAAATGGTTTGGGAGATATGGTTCACCCTCATACCGGATGAGGTATTGATGTGATAGTATGTTTGGCGTCCATTACCGAACAGAGTATGAGGATGACTGGGTTAATTAAAAAATTTAGATATTAGGTTCACGAGTATAAAGATATCCCTATGGATTCCCAAGAGTCCCAGTAACAGGTAAAAAGGAAGAATGACTGACTTTACTCACTTGTATATGAAATAATAAAAGTTATATGGATATTTGTCTTACAGGTTGGTATAATACCATGGCCTAAAAATTGGCCTAAGATAAATTTTAGCAATTTAAAAATGTATAAAAAATATTTTATAAATTAAATTAAATTAATTTTTGTTATATTTGAGAAAAACATAAATTAGGGATGAGATTGAAAATAATTTTGGAAAAAATGGATAAAAATTTTAGTTTTAGGGATGTTTTTGAAAGAAAAATTAGAAACAGGAGGTCAAAGTACAAATAAAAATGTTCAGCCACATAGGACTGTCCAGTTAGCAATATGGACGAACCAGAGCGCGCTGCGTGGTAAGGCACACTGACGTCGGTGCCATGCGGGGGGCCATATTGATGATCCGTGTATCGAAATCAGACGGCCCAGGATCGATCTCGCGTGTGTGGACGGTCTGGATCCGTTTCTCCCTTAGGCGCGATTGAACGATCGAGATCAAATACGATGAACGGTTCAGATTTATTTGCTCATTAGACGTGATCAGACGGACAAGATCGATTGCAATAGGCAGCCCAGATTAACGCAGGATAAAGATAAATATTTTGCATCACACGGAACTTGAACTCTACCCGCCAGCCACCTTTCCTCCCCGACGGAGAAGAAGGACCAAACGCTAGAGAAGGAAGCTGACTACCGACCACCACCGCACCGGAACCACCTTCGATCGCCAAAAATGGTAAAAATTTTTCTATCCGCTCGGAATTTGATTTCCAGCATTCCTGTGGCCATATCAGAGTAAACGAACAGTGAGTTGAAAACTGTAGGCAAAGCCCGACGGAGCCATTGCGGTCTAAAACTTGCAACATCCTCCAATGAGCCTGTTCCTAGTTCTTGTTTCGTACGATTTTTTCATTATTGTATTCACTGTTCTGTTTTTTGTAGGTTGACTGAAGGAGGAATCCCAACCGCGAAAAAGAGTTGACGAAGTCCTTAAACCTGTAAACCCCACCACCGGTGGGTTTTAGTTTTCTGATTTTTTTCGGTCAACCGAGAGTCCCTGATGTATTTTTCTGCAGAGATACGTCTAAATTCGGCCAAAACCAGTCAAAGCTGGCCGAAAACGATCAGGATGAGGCAAAACGCCACAGCAGGCGGCAACGTCGTCATCGGAGCAAGGCAGCACTGCCATATCGGAATCCTGAAATTGGATAAAAAATATTTTTAACACCGATCATAGATTTTTAGGATATTTTTTTTGTACGTGAAACATGTTTAATCTATGTAGAAAAATTCAAGAAATCTGGGGACTGCGAGGAGGTGTGGTAGAAAATACAGTGTTTCAAACACCGATTCAGGTAAGAATAATTACATGTTACTAATGGAGCCAGAACGAGTTAGTTATTTATTTATCCTGTTTAACTGATTATTTACTTGTACAACTTTAAATACATGATAATATATTGAAATAGTTAAATGATTCAGTTGTATTTTCTTGATGTATATATCGATTATTTTGCGTGATTTATGGTTGATTTGTGAAATGTGAATTAATATACAAATAGAAAATTGTTTGATTATGTGAATTAATAAATTGTTATCTTACCGGATACATGGGAGATGGTAGATGGACTGGATTTATAGAAAATCCTACCGTGAACATTACCTCATAACAGATGGGGTATCAAGAGATGGTATTTTTGGTGCTCATACCGGACATGACATGGAGACGGTTCGGTTCATCCTTATACAGGACGATGTATCGAGGGATGACATTTTTTATGCTCATACTGGACGGGGTATGGGGACAGTTGGTTAATTAACAAGTTTAGATATTAAGTTCACGCATAGGGGAACATTCTTATGGACCTCCGGAGGTATCAGTAAGCAGATAAAAAGAAAAGTTATTGTTCTTGCTCACTTGTTTAAGAAATTATAATATTATTTGAGTTATTATTTTTATAGGTCGATTTTGAAAATCTCATAACGGTAAGTATGCAATAAATAATTTTTCTTATGATAAATAAACTTACTTAAATTAAGAATTCCATTAATCGTTTTATATTTTTTTATACAAATTTTCAGTTTTTATATTGGTGAGTAGTGTGATATTTTTATTGGGTTAGTATAGCTCACCCCTATTAACCACGTCAGATTAAGAGAATCAAGATCCATATCCTAATCAGCATGAGGACTGTGAGTAGGTGTCCCCCGGATCCTATCAAGAGAGAGTAGAGGTTAACCTCCCTAGAATATTTATTTACTATTTTCATTTGTTTAGTTATTTTTTTTATGAACCGCTATAAAAGAAACATTTTCGTAATCCTATTGGACATTTTAATTTATGTGTAAGGAATATAAACCCTAACGTTATTATACGCTTTCACATCTTTAATTCAAATTTATTTTACCTAAGGCTTTCGGTCTTTACAGTTGATTTTGAAAAACTCGTAACGGTAAGTATAGAAATAACGTTTTGATATTAAATGAATTTATTAAATTAAGAGCTCTATTAGTTATTTTGTAATTTTTACCAACATTTATTTTCTGTATCAATGATTAGCGTGATATTCTTACTAGATTAGTATAACTTACTCTTCTATTAACAATTTAATATCAAGAAGACCAAGATATAGATCCCGATCAGTAAGAAAATTGTGAGTAGTTTACATTCTGGACCTTTTGAAGAGCTAGTAGAGATTAACCCTTAGGATATTTATCTATTTATTTTAAATTATTTATTTGCTTCTTTTTATAAACCGTTGTAGTAGAAATATTTTCGTAACCTTATTGGATATTCTAATTTACTATGTAAGGAATGTAAATCCTAACTTTATTATTTGTTTTCGCATTTAGATAATAAATAATTTTTTTTTTAGTTTCAGACTTTTACAACATTACCCGATCTTCTTCTTTTTCGCGGAAGTTTCTCAGTTTTGGTCTCTATGTACCTTCAACCATTTTTGATCATGTTCATTTGGTTACTTTCAAATTTATTTCAAACTTTAAGTTGTCATCTATTATACATAATTTGACAGCACTCGATTAAAGGGATAGATTAATGGTAACTAACTATTTTAAGATAGTGTGAAGTCTAGATGTTTGCTAGAGAGTTGTTAAACAACTTGACTGATTTTGTGGGTGTTATTGTTAAATAGGAAGCTTCGAAAAAACGTGTTTGTTTGCCGTGATTTTGACTATGATATAAGTTAGGTGAATTTTCTAACCTTCAACTATAAAGTAGATAAATAATATATACACACACACACACATATATATAAACAAAATGTGGATGTAGATGGATCTTATTTTCCTAATTGGGGAAGTAGGGACTCAATATCTGTCTCTTGATTCTTGTCTCCTAAAGTGTAGTTGGAAGTTTCTTTCCTTTTTCACGCTAAGTTATATTATATACATATATATAATTATAAGCTCCTATAGTAACCGTTCTCTTTTATTAGGTGGTGGTTGCTTCGTGTCTATACATATATGGCATATACTATATCATATACTATTTCAGCTTTGGATGCATTTGTTGGCTGTGATAATGGGTACATGAGCTCTCTTCTAAGTTTATATACATACATGATATGTATATGAGTATATATATATAAAGTTCATCTTGTGTATTTTCTCTTGTTTAATCGAACCCAATTTATGGAATTCATCTATTATATTATTATTAATACGTAAATATTACATAATTATAATCTTCATATTAAAATAGAACACACACATATATATATATACACACACATACACTTCTAAACATTTATCCAAAAGAAGAAATTTGGATAATATTAACAAGATAAATATCTGTGTATATATATATGTAAGTTAGCTAGTGTTTGGAACTCTATATATGACTTAAATTAATGTATTTAACCTAACTAGGCCCCAAAATCTTTATAATATTCCTCAATATGTATATTCCTCATTATGTTTTTGTGGGTATGTGTGTGTGTGTGTCTATATATAGTATATATTATGTGAGTTTACGTATTTCGTAGATGAGCATGCAAGCAAACACGTGTATATATATATATATATATATATCAAACACGTGTGTGAATATATATATACACACACACACACACGTCAAATTGATTGATAACTCTATTAAATTTTTAGAAAAATTAATAAAAGAGTTACAAATTAAATTAAAATAATTTATTTTATGAATTTTATTAAATTAGTTAAAACTTAGAAAAATTTACTATTTTAACCTTGTGTAGGATACTTTAAATTAAAATATATTTTTTAAAACAAATATAAAGAAAAAATATTTGAATTAAATTCCAAAAATACAAATTATAATAATTCATGTAGGGAATGAAAAGCGGTTGGCCCCATAAGCACTGTGAATGACAGAATACTGGAAATATATGGAAATTAGTGCATAATATTTTATGCAAATATACTTTTTCTATATATATATATATATATATTTTTGAAGTACACTATTAAAATGTGTGATGATACTAATTAAAATAAGAGACTAATTTTATTTGTTAAACTTGTTTATCTTGTAATTAATTATTTATTTTTGGATAAACTATCTGTCAGTCGATTAATTAATTAATTAGTCAGATTAGGACATGAAATTAGTCCAAACTCTAAATTATGTGTGGACCAATTATTAGATATTAATTAGCAATTTGTCAATTTTATATTGTTTTATATATATATATATGCATGTTTGGCGCTTATATTTTCTTGTGATTAAAAACTATATATTATATAGTTTTTTTTAATATTAATGAGGAATAAAATCTTTTATTTTAATTTAAGAAAAAAATTCGAGAAATTTGACTGAATATTTCAACACATTGTTTGGCAAAATCATACCATTAACAAAAAATTATAAATTAAACTAATTTTTTTTTTTACCTATAATTATTCCTTAATTCTTGTTCATCCTCTTTAGCTGAAAAAAAGCAACTTTTACTTTGTAAAAAGTAAAAAACGTTTCGATCAAGTTTTCCTTCCAAAAAACAAAAAAAAAACGTTTCGAGGGTATTTCCTTTTGAAGGATGAACTGGAACGCTCCTAAATAATGCTGGTCCAGATTCGCGATTAAAGTCCACCACCTCATTCTCGGGGGTCCATTCCCAAGGACAGAATAATCAATTTACCCTTCACTACAATCTTAGTCCACCACCCACCTATATAACTTACCTTCAACGTTCACATTTCTTCAACCTCATCCTTTCTCTTCCCAAAACCAACTTCGGAAAACCACTCAGACTTCGAACAAGAAACTATTTCAGACACCCTTTTATTTTCCTCATACTTCAGTTCAAGCGTATCAACGATTTTTGGAAGAAAATGAAAGAGGGTTTGGTTGTAGATGGTGGGTATATTTTCCAAGAAGAGAAGCATCTAACTGTGCTTAAAACTTCTCTGTTCTTCGCCGGTGATGGCTTCACTGTTTATGACTGTAAAGGTGAGTTAATCTTCCGAGTCGACTCTTACGGACCCGATTCCCGCGACAAAGGTGAAGTTGTTCTCATGGATGCTCATGGCAGGTGTTTGCTCACTGTAAGACGAAAGGTATTTTGATATTCTACTCCTCCCTCTCCCCTCTCCCTCTCTCTCTCTCTCTCTCTCTCGCTCTCACTATATGTTTTTTGCAGTATCCCAGACCGAGTCGACTCAGTGAGATCTAATATTCCAGACGAGTCGACTCAGTGAGTTAAAATCTTTTGCCTGCGAAACCGAAAAAAACAAGTTTATTAAATTTGAATTTGTTCATCATAAGGGCTGCCTCCATGTTAAATCCGAGTTCTTAGCGTTAATTTGCTGAAAATCACGAACATGATCATCTCATTTGTTTAAACAACCGAGTCTCATTTGGTTTTGGTCTGTGATTTGGGGGGGAAAACAGAGGCCGAGTTTGCATCAACGGTGGGAAGGGTATCTGGGGGAGAGATCGGACGGTCAGAAACCGATCTTCAGCGTGCGGAGATCGTCGATAATCGGACGGTGTGACACGACGGTGGAGGTGTACGGAAGGCCCGGTGAGGAGTATCTCATAGAAGGAAACTTCGGGCAACGGTGTTGCACCATCTTCAATGCAGTGAAGGAATCAGTGGCGGAGATCAGACGGAAAGTGGATCCGTCAACTAACGTGGTTCTAGGGATGGACGTTTTCTCTCTTTGCTTGAAGCCCGGGTTTGACGGCGCCTTTGCCATGGGATTGGTGTTGGTTCTTGATCAGATCTACGGTGATGATTTCGTCCAACATGATGGGGTTGACGTGGAGCCGTCCGTAGAGGATTAACTTTTGTTTTTTGTCCTTTTGCTAGGGGCATATTTTAGGAATTTTTTAAAAAAACTTGTGTCCTATATTTCTTGTGCTATTTTGTTTTTGTTAAACCAATTTGTGATGAAGAAGAAAAGTTCTAATTTAGGTTAAAAAAAATTATGTCAAAAACTTTATAATAATAAAAATAATATCTTCCACTTCATTAAATTCAAGTGTTTTGATTTTTTTATTATTACGATTCTATTAACACACTAACAAAATAAATTAAATTTTATTAAAAAATTTACAAAATAATTAATATTAATAATATTTTTAATGAGTGTATTTTTTAAAATTTATACTTAACTTATTTATTTATTTAATATTTATAAAAATAAAAATGTAATGCTAATTTGGTGCTAGTGATTTTATGTTTATTATCAATTATTGATATAATTTCTATTTTAAAAGTAAATAATATCTAAAACTAATATTTCTATTCAATGAGATTGGTAAATGAAAATAAATATTTTAGAATAATCTAATATTATGTTAATAATTTTTTAAAACATTATAATTAAACAATATTAAAATTTTAGGTGCTAGTATTTCAACTTTTTATCAAAAGTCAGCTATAAATACATATTTTTATTCCTTAATATTCATGAAAAGCAATAATATATTTAGCAAACATTATATACATATATATATATATTCAAATTAAAATCATCTTGGTAGTAGAGGATAGGAAACATTGGTATCTTTGTGGTCAGCCACAAATTTGATTTTTCATATCATATTTCTGTAGATTATGAATGACCCACTTGATTTTTTTTATTGGAAAATATTATTATTAATTTAAAAAAAATTAATAATTCTCAATTAATACTATATATTAAATAATATAATTTGTGATCTTAACATATTTTAAATTACCAATTATCTGAATTTCAATTTATGATCGAGATTAATGAACCGAGTACAAATAATTCTTCGTTCGTTTTTTAGCATAGCATTCGTACGCTTCGGTCATTGCCATGTTAAAAATATGTTACTCAAATAGAATAATGATACATAATGTATTGAAAAATAATTTATCATCTTGAATGAATGAAATTGAGATTTACAATTATAAAATCTTCTACCTGAAATACACCTGGGGTAATAATGTAATAAATTATGTGGGTGCACATATATATATATATATATTTACAATTATGTTAATAATTAAGAAAGCAAGAAATTGAAGTGGGTAAAAAGTTGTTATCAATAATTTTCAATAGGACTAGGGTCATGTATTTCCTCTGTACCATTCCCTTTGATTTTTTTCATTTTCAAATTTAGAAAAGTCATAATTTAGACTTTTTTTTTTTTGTGTGTGTGTGGACAGATTAATTCCACATAATTATAAATTCCAAACCCAAAATATTTCAAAAGTGAAGAACATCAATGGGGAGATTTAAAAAAAGAATTTTTTTTTTGAAAAGTTTCAATTTTCAAATATTTTGTAATTTATATTTTTAGTTAGTATTAATCTCAAATTAAGAATAATTGAGAAATTTGTAATGAAAGTTGATCTCAAATTTCTTACGTGCATGCAATATCGTCGTTTTAAAGTTCGAAAAAAGAGCGATTACGAAGAATCCGAAATATTTTGTTATTATAATATAAAATTTGAGTAACTTGTGCATCGGAATATTTTCTTTATAAAATTATATCGCGTATTATTTAATTAATAAAATATATGAATTTTTACGATTCAAAATAGAAGTGGGAATTAACTTGTTCGAGACTATATAAACACATAAAACAAACAATGTGATATGACATTTGTTTTTCCTTATGAGCTTTTTATTTACAGGAACCATGATATACAGAGCTGAACAACATTAGTAGAAGAAATCCACGAGCAAATTTCAGTTACCAAGTAATGGAAGAATGGCTGTTAGTACAACAAGTATAAAAAAATGGGTTACGATTACATTTGTAAACGTATTTAATATATGTATATATGTATGTGTGTATAACTTGTCTGGACTGGATTGAACAAAGCTGCAGTGTTTAAACTCATGATGATAAAAACTGGAGAACAACTCCCATACAAACCATAAAAACGATTGTATATGAAGACCCAAACCAACCTTGACCCACAATTTCCTGCAAATTTTTATGAACATGGTAAGTAGTCAGAAAGCAGCTGAATTAAGAAATGTTTATATATATATATATAGATAGATATATGTATGTAGTTTACCTTGAAAGAGAGAAGAGATGAAGTTGGTGCAGAAGAGACGAGGCCTGTAAAGCCAATATCATATGCTATGCTCCCATCAGGCTTAAACAATCCAAAGTTTCTTTCAGAAGTTGGTCCAGGCTTCAAATTCTCATTAAACAATGCAAAAACATAAGCTCTCACAACAGTTTTTGGTCTATAAGGAGTTCCCTTCTTTTTCAGCAGACGTTTTCGCAAGTTTCGGTTATAAGTCCTGGCATTTTTCAAGGTCGCACCAGCTTCATCTGGGTCACCATGAGAGGCCCAACCAGTCTCCGAAACTATAACCTCCATTTTATCGAACCCGGCCTTCTCCAATGCAGCATATGCTGCATCAACCTGAGCTTCAAACATGTTGTCATAGTGGAGATTAGTCTTTGCATCATGAATCCCAGGATTGTCTTTGAAAAGAGCGTAGTTAATGTCAATATGCTGAGGATCATTCTTGTAGGCAAGAAATGGATAAGCGTTGATGTAAAAAGGAGAACCAATCTGAGAAAAGAATTGCAGAAGCGGCTTCATGAATTGAAGGACATCTTCTTTGAATGTGCAGGCAGATGGCGGGTAAGAGTTCATGAAAACAGCTTCCGAATGTGGGCTTGAAACCTCGACAAGATGAGTTAAATTCAGTCTGTGAAGGGCGGTGTAAACATTCTTGGCTGCAGGAAGTAGAACTTCACCTAGCTCCAAGTCTGTGCCACCCAAAATCTCATTTCCTACTGCAATCCCGCGAATTCGAGTACCAGGAAGGAATGGCTCCACGTTTTCTTTTAACCAATTCATTGCTCGGTCTTCGGCTACACTCATATCTTTTAAGTACTCATTGCCAAGTCCAACAACGATTTCTATACCGGAACCTTTGAAGGCCTTGAGGACTTCATGATCAGCGTCGTAGATTCTGATGTTCTTTACCTTTGCTGCTCTTAGAAGTGTCACCACACTGCGAGGGGATGGTAAATTGTCCGCTATCTTGCCATAGTTTACACCATATGTTCCGGTGAATGCTTCCACTTTGAATACTGCAGAACAGGGAAGAATATAAGCTAATATTACTCATTAACAGAACACCACAAATACAATGACTTGAACATGAACTGCCTTCAAGAACAGAATCTATTAGAAAAAGAACATTAAAAAACGGATGGTAACTTTATTTGGCAATCAAGGAATCTACATTTTAAACCAATCAGATAGAAGCCAGTTGCACTTTGAGAAAAAGCAGAATAAAAACCAGTTGTATTTTTCTTTTAACAAATCCAGAGGGAAGGATGCCCAGTTAGGTTGGTGAAGTTCCATAACACAAACTGAGGAAATCAAAGCAAAATCATTTAGAAAGTAAAGTAATTGATACCATTTAAAGAAGACATAAAGTCGTACCAAAACCCTAGCTTTTTCTTTTTACTAGAACATATCATCTTGAAAATGAAGACCACTAATCTAATGCCAATTACCCATTTGGCAAAAAGAAACTGAGGAGACAATTGGGGGGAAAGAGAAAAAAGTGTAAGGTGAAAAAGGGGGAAGGTAGTAAGTACCTTGAGAGGAAATGACAGAGAAGATGAGGAGAAGCCAGATAAAGAAAGAAGAGAAAGCCATATGAGAACTGGGGAGATCATCAAAGAAAATGAATTCCATTTGTAGAAAAGATGGTGGGTGATGTTCCAATCTTTTGTAACTTCAAAAGGGTTACCAAAAAGGAATGCAATACCTTGTTATCCAGGTATGCAGTTACACCACCACAAAGAAAAAGAAAAAGATTCTTAACCTGCCTTTAATGAAAAAGATTTAGATTCTTAACCTCAATCCAAAATTCAAAGTTCTAATTTTTGTTTTCCGAAGGATGGTGTCGTAAAGATTCTTACTTTGCTCTCAAAGCATCCCTTTGTACCCACTTTCTTAGTGCACTGTTCTATTCTCCCTTTTCTAACTGTTAGCTCCATCTGCATATCATATGAGGTATTGAATTTGAATGGGTATATAATATACCTTTCTTTTCTTGCATGGAGAAGGAAAACTTCTTGTCCAGCAGATGGAGGTTGCAGAAAATGGTTTTAGCAGTTACAAGCATCTGGGTATCTACTGAAACAGCATAGGAATTTTGCCTCTCAACATAACCTGTTGATTCACATATGAAGACAGAATATCTCCGATTCCACTCTAGACCATTTCTCACCAAGCAGATACCACAATGTCGTATCTAGATTACTCAAACGATAACTGAAACAGCAAAAGAGGTTTCAATTTGCAATAAAATTGACAATTTTACCGAATAGATAACATCATCCAATTTAATCAGTAAAACCCTTTTTCTGAAACTCTTGGAATATGACGAGTAAAAGAAAATAAGAAGTAAGCCGGCAAGATTTAATCATTAGAAGTGAGACAAACAATCCTCTGGCAGTGTAAGAACGCACCTTTTGTTACCTTAAAAATGTTCCATCATCCAAGCTGTGCCATCCATATGAAATACATGCCAGGACATACAGCCAGAGAGATCATTATGGAAGTCATGAGAATATTCGAAGGTCTACAACCTATAACTTACGGCAAATCGTAACAAAAGCTGCATCATCTAATGCCTACTTAGTGGGGTACAGGTTAATTTCCCTACATACAATCAAATCTAACCACAACATCAATGTTACAGTCATCCATGGAACCATAAAGTTACAGGGAACAAAATACAAGGTAACGGGTATTCAAAGTCAGGTCTACAGGCACTAGATAATACATTCAGCAGGTTACAGAAGAGGAACCTGGCTGTTGTGGTGCATCAGTATGCTCCATTTGATTAATCTTTCCATTCTCAATGAACTCTCCGTTCGGTTTCTTACCTTTTTCCTCACCCTGACCATCAGACTTCTCATCGTTCTTCTGTGCGTCATCAATATCCGGGTTCTTCTCTTCACCATTTGCTTCAACAGTCACTGATTCTGGATTATCCAGTTTCCTATCGCTACTGCCATTTTCTTTTCCTGACTTGGTCTGTGACAGCTTCTCCGCAGAGTCTTCTACTTTCTCTTTCTCACTTGAAGTTGTTTCAACAGCACCACTTTCTTCAGCCTGTTTCTTCTCCACTGCCACTACTGCAACTTGACCTTCCTTTGTACTTGGAATTTCTGGGCCAGTTGCTTCTTTTTCACCAGCAACATTCTCAGTCTGTTCAGGACCATCTTGGAGCTTAATATCTTTCACACTTTCTTCTTGGATAACCTTAGTTTCAGTGCCAGCAGCTCCTTTTTCATCAGTAACATTCTCAGTTTGCTCAGGTCGTTCTTGAAGCTTAATCTCCTTGACACTTTCTTCTTGATCAGCTTCTTCCATGTGAGCATCCACATCCTTGCTTCGATCAGCTTCTTGGGCTTTACCTCCATTCTCGACCTGGTTTTCCTTGGAGATATCTTTTTCCTTATGATCTCCTGCTTCTTTCTTCTCAGTTGTCTCCTTATCTTGCATTTGAATTTCCCCTTCATTCTCAGCTTGTCCAGGAGCAGCTTCTGTTTCTTTATTCTCCTTCTTGGAAGCTGATCTCCGGCCTCGCTTCTTAGGAGGCTCCTTTTCTGGTGTTGGAGTTGCCTTTATCTTTTCACTGATTCTTGCTGACCTCCTCGGGGTCTCACCAGTACCCCAATCAAACTCTGATATTGCAGGATTGCCAGGGTGAGATTTCAGATACTGCTCCAACTGTTTCCTGTTACTGATCTCCTCGCCGGTAGGGGCAATGAACATAATCTCAATCTTCCGTGGCGAACCTATTTTCTTCGGGAAAAACTATTGAGAAACGAAGGCATGTCAAGAACCCAATGTTATTATAAACTATGCAAGCATTCTGAGATATCACGCAGCAACAGTATATGCAACTTTCAGCAGAAGGATTCAAGGATCACGTTTTTTGAGCTTTTAACTCATTGATGGCTGAACCAAAGTATCTAAACAACTCTAATTTGTATTTCATACATATCAGATGTTACAAGAACACTGCATATGGTCTACAGAGCACTGCTCATGCAATTGCTTCTTCCAACATGAAAGATTCAATTCTAAATAAATTTCAAGGCTATGTTTAGAATAAATCTAAAAATTTTGTGAAATTCATATGCAAATCAAAACTAAGTTCAACCAGGAGAGTATGTAAATTCTTTAGAAGATGGTAAAAATTAACCTCATGGAATTTCATTTAGAACTAGAACAGTGAATAAGCTGATGAAATTTTGAAACATTTTTTCAATTCTACAAGGAATTTTACATTGGGTCAGTTTTTATCATTTTCCATATCTTACAATTGAACTATATGTAGATTCAGTTACAAATTCCACAAAAACCAGGAATTTGGTACAAAAATAGCCTAAGTGAAATTGGAACAACGCGTTCCAAATTTCATCGGAATTTATTGAATTTAGAAATGAATTATGATGATTTAATAGAGAAGTAAACTATTTAGATATGCTAAGCAAAAATGACTTCACAAAATTTACACTATGTTTCCAATTTCACACACACACACACACACACACACACACATATATATTCATGGCTATTCTTATCCATGAAAGTACCTGGGTGTGTGTGTTTGAAGAGTAATAAAGTATACATAAAGGTTATTTCCTTCGAAAACACTAAAAACAGCATTTTAAACTTTTAAACTTCATCCTCATCTTCTCTAACACCTCTTCATTGCTAACCAACTTAAATGCTTTTATGTATAAAACAATCTCAATTTAAGAAATATAAAATAGAAAATATTTCCAGGTTTATAATAAACTCCATAAAATAATCCATTTGTTCCAAACAAAACCCTAATCACAACAATCTCCTGCATGCTATAATCATGTGTCTCCGTCGAACAAACATTCCACCATCTATAAATAACCACAGATAGCCAAGCATAAAAGAATACTCTGAGGTCCGATTCCACTGCAAATGCCAAGTAAATACACATATGGAACATATGTCAACATGACAGGAAGCAGTACCCTGCATCTCTAGTCTCCTTTTCTAGGGTGGAGAAAGTGTGTAATTCTAATTGGATTACATAAATGTTAAGGGATTTACCGACAAGTTTTCCCCCATGAATCACATGAAGGAAATTGTAGAAATAACAGAATTCCATTCTCTAACCTCGTGATGAAAATTTATGACAAATCAAATGCATGGAATCTTTTCTTTGAATGTCTTTCAAGTCTTTGCATGCATGGCAAAGAAAAAATCATAAATAATAAGCAAAATAGGAAACAGATGAAGCAGCCAAAGATAAGAGGTTACATAACATATCAACGAACATCGCAAGTTAGTTTCATGGAACTAATTCAAAGATTCCTGAGGAATTAGTAAAATGATTTCTTTTCTCCCGAATAAAAGATACCTATAAGCTTTTCTCCATCATACTTTTCATACGCCCTATAAAGGAAAACTAACATTAAATAGTTAGCTTTTTTTTTTTTTTTGAAAAAGAACATTAAATAGTTAGCTAAGGTGGCATCCCGAATCTGTTGCTCAGTCAGCCTCCAGGATTAGCACTGCTAGGAGTAGAGAGTCCATTCACACAATAGGCAGGTCATAGAGCAGAATACCCAAAATCCTCAAAGTCCAATTTCCAAATGATAAAAGGAAAAGAATCAATTTCAATATCCTAGAAAAAGAAAAGCTCAAGAGACATGCTGCATAACATGATCAATAGAATGATTATTATACAAGTAGCAAAAATTACTTTCAACTGCGAAGTAATACGCCAAGCTGAATAGTTAACAACTTAAGTTATAGAACCAGACATGAATATGATTTCAAAACTTTGTTCTCCTATGTGGAAAATAAATAACTGTCAACAGGAATATGGTTGAAGTTGGTTAGGTCATGAGAGGACTGTTAGTCAGACCTTTGGGTGAATTTGCAATAAAATATTCACCACTCTTTAAGATATATATGGGCCAGATGACAACACATGAATTTTTAAAATTTCCTCAGATACCAAAGAAACACCTTAGTCTCATTCCCCTTACTATTTTTCCGGTGGTGAAGAAAAAGAGAAACAAGAGAGCTTTTGAGAGGGTGAAAGATGACTTTGATAGGATTAGAGATAGGTGGTTCCAGACCATAAATTTTTTATTAATGGGTCATCCTCTTTATTCAATAGAAAATTTCAGAAATCTTACTAATATTTTGATTGACATGTAAATATTTTTGTACATAGATCAGCATCCGCTTAGTGCTTGTGGACGAATCATACCATACTTTTTATTTTTAAAAAAAGATTTACTCAAGTATCTGCTACCCACCTTATTTTCTTTAGCATAAAAATGTACGTTATCTCAACTTTCTTTTATTTACTTCAGAAAACCATGAAAGATATCCTATTAGCAGAGCTAAGCTCCATTTAAATGAAAATTACTTAGAAGTGCAGACATGATCCAGAAAAATTGGCTTTTCAAATCTAGACAGATAGGCTTACTATATGGGCATCATTTAGCCAATAATGGAATCATTTTGAGAAGCAGTCATCTGCATCTTGAGTCCCTTTTTCGGAGGTAAGGGCAATGGGAATTTTCTTATTGGATTAAACAGTTGTAAGGACTCAGTGAAAACATAAGAAGAAGGGAATTTTCTCAAGTGCATAAACTAACTGTCAAGGACTTGGAGATGACAGGACTTCCACTTCCTGCAACATCTGCAGGTTAACGACACAAATTTAGTTTTGAACAAATCAACATGTACAATAAAGAGTAAACCCATCTGAAGATCGCATTTTATGGAACAAACAAAAATATAACATTTAGCACATAATAGTTACTTTTTACTAAAAACAACAAAAAGTGCAGTTGATTCAGAACAACATTATCATTAAGGGTGTGCACAACTGAACTAGACTGATAAAACCGGTTCAAACCGAACCAGTTAGAGAGACTGGTTCAGTTAAGCCGTTTTTTTTCAGTCCAACCAATTAGGGAATCGAATAACAGGTTCGATGCTGGTTCCCCAATTTGAGAGCCGAAACTGACCAAATAACTGACTGGTCTATTTTTTTATATTATAATATTATTATATATAAATATAATATTATAATATATTTAAATTTAGAAACAAAAAGTTAGAAAACAAAACCTATTACACCACAGTCCTTAATCCTCCAAATTCCCCAGCTCGTTGGCCCTCAAAGAAAGAAGGAACACCAACATAACAACACCAACCACCTCCACCTACAACATGTTCTGACGTCTGAGTGCTCTCTGTGGCTCTGCCTCTGCCTCCACATGCTCATAGGCACAGCCACGCACATATAGCTCACGCCTCCACGGAAGGCCCTTCTTTTCACAGTCATGGCTTCATGTTCTCGCCTTTCTGTGGCAGATGACAGTGACAACCAGACACGAGATAGGCTAGGGAGATAGACACCATGAATGCAGACAGAAAAGAAAGGAAAGGGAGGACCGGCTGTGGAGGAAAGTCAAGGGAATACAGAACTCCCCTCCCCCCCCCCCCCATCCTTCTCAGCAGCCATGGAGGATAGAAGGAAAGGAAGGGCTAGTGGCTAAGGACTATGGAGGAGAAGAGTAAGAAGTAGGCAATCTTTAAAATCTAAAAGAACCCTAGCCTCTTCTTCCTTTTTTTATTCTAATTTCACTTCTGATTTTCATAATTTCATTCAAGTAGAACTTTTATTTTATGTTTTTAAAATGCTTTAATAATTCCTAGGAAAGAAAATCCAGTCAAACATTTTGGCGTAGAAAAAGAACAAATGAGCTTTTCTCCTTCACACTTTGGAAGTATATCCTAAAGGAAAATTGCAAGTAAGAAGTTAGCAGAAGTGGTACTTCTGTCCCTCATTTAAAGGGCAGATTGTAGGGGCAATACTCCAATACCCTTGGAGTCCAATCTCTAGGAGGCGAAGAAGTTTTACAAAGATTACTTGAAGCATGAAAAAGTTCAAGAAACATCAAACATAAAATTCTCTATGTTGCTTGGACTTAGGTACAAGTGTTGAAGTCGTGTAGGGTATGGGGGCTCGAATGTGGATCTACATGTTTGACTTGGTCATTTTCACAATCAAAGATTAAAAAACTCAACCAGTAGTCCACATATTGAGTAAGGGTACTTAAGACTCATTTTGTGAAAGAAAAAAAAAAAACACAATTCATAACTTAAAGCAAGATGCTGTACCTATATTTTGAATAATTACGGCCAAACAATATAAGCAATTTACTGTAGCTAATATTTGTATGCAAATCAAATAAGTGTTATCTTATAATTTGTATGAAGAATACAAGATCTTCTTCACTTGTATTTTTAAATTCTGTAAAAAATTATCTCAGATTTAATGAGCTTACATCTTTAGGCTTTTGGGTTTTTTTAGTCAAACATTTACAGCTCAAATTCATTATGCCTACATTTGCAGGGTTCAATAAAAAAAAAAAAAAAAAACTAATTCCAAGCTGCCTAAGCATTTCCCATCCCTTCTTCTCTTCATTTTTTCCCTTCCATAGCTGCCGTAAGAGTAGTGGAGGCCTGTGTACTAGCTCTCTGCTTTCCTTCTATATTTTTTCTTTTCTCTCCGTTCTCATCTCTCTTCTCAATTTGATCTTTTCTCACCTCCCTCCTCATTTTCATATGATTATGGAAGGATCCCTCATTGCGTTCCTTTTCTCTGTCTTTTCATTGAAGCTTTGTCCAACAGGGCACATCATGTGAATCAGTAAACTTTTGGCAAACAGTGATGTTTCTAAGATGCACATGAAGAGGTCGACACGTGTTTCATATCCAAATCAAGATCATGACATGTCCACACAGCTATGGCACCATAATTCCAAGAGCTCCGACGACATGGAAGATTGTTATGGGATCATTACACAATTAGCATTTAACAAAAGTTAATAGCTATGCTGAATAGTTTAGGGCTTAAGTTACAAACAGTAGACACGAGTATGATTAAGATGCCTTTTCTCCTGGTAGTGAATGGATTACACTCAACTGAAATACGATGAAGATAGTTACTTGAAGGATTGCAGGTTGGACATTTTAGCATGTGCAATGAAATTATTACTAACTATACAGGACAGGACTAAGGTAATCCATTAAACAAAACCAAATCCTTCACCAGAGCATAATTGCACAACAGCATCCCTGTTAGCATCTTAATCAAAATTTGACAATTTGGTAATACATGGTTCATACCCAGACACTTCAAGTTTTAAAAGTACAAATCTCGCAGCTAAACTTCTAGAGTTACAAAACCAGAGCATAGAGGAAGAAACAAAGGTGAGAAGCTCAGAATGGAAATAACTAAGACCCTTCAAAGATTGAGGCTCCATAATCGAATTATTGATCCACATCCTACCCCCTCAAATCTACACTACGAAAAAAATGGTCATCATAAAAAGAGAGAAAAAAAAAACTCCTCATTCTTCCCCGTAACAATCATCCTTACTGAAACAATCATCTTCTGCTCTGTTCCAGATTGCACTCTGCCTACAGTTACCATTTCCTCCTCCATTCAACAACCATCTAATTAGGGAAGTCCAAACAAATAAACCTCTCATTCACGACTTAAAGAAACCACTTGTTGACCAACGGCCCTTTTCTTATCCTTTGTTCTCGCTTCCGTCCTCTTAGTCTTGTCACCACCTCAACTGCTCAAAGAACTACCTCACTGCAACTCTATCATGTCTTGCATCATTTGCAAGATCAAAGGTATAAAATCACAGGCACGTTAAGTGTAACTTAGAACTGACTATCTACTTTCCAGAACAAAAGAAGATTTGGATGAATTGAAAGAGGAAAATAACTCAATTCGACCAAGCATTTTTCCTTCACTTCCCCTTCAATCAACAACAAAGAAGAAGTCAAACTTAGAGGAACAGTTGGAAATGCATCTATGATGTGAACAAAAACAATTTCCACAGACTGAAGTTAAAAAATGGTTTTTACTCTATCTTTCCCAAATGAATTTTCAGACTGGCAAGCTAACAAATTCTCTAACTTGGTTACACCCAAGTTTTAATAACAGCGTATGTACAAGGAATATTATCCTCTGCACAGAAGCAGAACTGCTAACAGAACTCCAGAGACAGCAGAGTTCACCAACAAGTTCAATAAGATTTTCACCACAAATGTTCCCAAATTTCAGTTAAGGTCTGACAATGCATAATTAAACTCTACCTATGAGAGGAAATAATTCCATGGAAGAAAGATCCATTACATAGGAAAAAATTTATTTCCCCCTCAAATATATGAAAATAATTGAACTTAAGAAGTTAAACCTCAAAAGGAAAAGATATCCCAAGTAAAACCGCCAATAAAACAAATAAGGTAAAAATCTTGCGTAGCAAACCCTAAACACAAAAATTACTTGCACAGACACAGAATTGACCAAACAAAACCCTACCTGTAAGAACCAATAACAAAACTACCAACTTGAATTACACCATGTAATCCTCAAAAAACCATAAACTTCCAAAAATTAACCTAAACCCAGAAAAAAATTACCCCTAAACAGCTCCAAGACAGGAGCTTTCATGAACTCAAAAAACCAAGAAGAACACACAACAAAAAGCAAAAGCAGAACACAGACATATACATACAAATATAAACATATAAAAAGGTAAGAGTAAAAGTGGGAAAAGCTGGAAAAGAAACACAAACCATTTTCTTCCAAGCAGGAGGTGCTGGAAGCTCAACAGAAATAACTTCTTCTTTACTCTCCATTTTTCACCTGCAACCAAAATAATTTTCCCAAAAAAAAAGTTTAGGATAATTAAAAAAAAAACAACCTTTGTAAGAAATGCGAGGTTGTCTGAACAGGAAAAAGAGGTTGTGTGGTAAGAAACGAAGGAGAACTCAACTCACCCAAAAACCGTTGAGAGTTTGGAGATATGTTTTGCTTTGTTCGTTTGTTTGGTTCGGTTGTGTTTCTCGCAGCCTCTCTCTTCCCCTTCCCCTTTATAATAATAAAACTGTTCATAAAATATAATCCACTCGGGAAACGATAAAGACACCCGGGGAAGTTGGAGTTTTAAAAACACTGACCAATCATATTGTTGTTTTTGTCCGTTACATCCGGATTCTGTCACCTTCTGCGCTCCGTTTCGTCTGATTGCGACACGTTTCAAATGTTTCAAATTGGCTCCTCTATCCAGTGTGTGAGGAAACCGCAGTGTTTGTCAGCGCGATTGTTCTCACGCGCTGAAATCATTTTCTTTTGGAGGGCAAGATTCTGATATAGAGAAGCATATTCTAATCCGCATTGCACATGGGATTTTAAATAGTTTGGACAAATTACCACTAAATATATAATTAATTTTTTATTAGTTACATGTATAACTAGTTAATTGCGAGATAAGTAAGGTCTAACATCTTATACTCGGTAATATATAAAATGTTTTCACCTGGATCTATAATTTTAACTTTAGAAAAGTATTAAAGAATTAACAACGTGGGGTAGGTGTGAATAATTTAATCACTTGGATCATCTATGTAAGTCTTTTCAAAATATTAGCACGTATATATTATATAAAATGATTTCACGAGTAAAAAATTATTTAATTAAAGATTTTATTTAGAATTCTTAATTCAAATCATAATGTGTCATAGATGTTACTCAAATAATATAATATCATTACAATTGAGTTTGAAAAAATCATGATATCATAAGATTAATATAATGAGCTTAGATCGAATTTGTCAGACTAAGAAATTAAGGGGCTTAGGGATTTAGAGCACATCCCGACAAAACAAGGCATTTCTCGTGAAGCTTGGATGACATCTCACCACTGAACCTTCTAATTTCTAAGTCTAAGTTCTTCAGGCTAAGTATTTTCCATAAGATCGATTAGCAATCTTGATAACTTACCCCATTTATGGCTTAATAACTTGGAAACAACTCTTGCAAAATCTCTACTTCCTTAAGAGCAAAAGAATTAGATGGGATATTAACGATGGAATTGTCACTAACTTTTAGAAATATCTCTGAATTGGTAATCGCCTGTTAATCTACCTCCTACAGTCCTGAATACTTGATGATCGTTTAGAAAGAACAATGGCAGAGTATTCCTCCCTAATAGAAGGTGTTAATAATGGAAATTTTTTTGTCAGGACCACTTACTGCCTTTTATGCCTTACTTTGAAACGTAGATGCAATACTAAATGAAAAACAAGTTGGAGACTTTCTATTCCCGAGAGAGTCTGCCATTTTATATTAGTGATGATGTCCAATCAGTTGTTCACTAATGTGACAAAATAAGTGTGTATGCATTGTTATTTATGATAAATACTCGTGGTGCACTATTAGTGGAGAGGATACCAATCATGTTATACGTTACTATATTATAAGTAGATAGATATACCAGAATTTGATTAATTTTTAAGTACTCTAACATGTTTTTTTTTTTTTTTTTTATAAATGCATTCTCTAGAATCTAAACATTTACATTAGTGCTCATGATATAACTAGTTGATAATTGATCTTTCTCATCACCGAACAGTTTACTTGGAAGAATAAGAAGGATAACATCTTTGAGCCTATTGAATGTTTGGTCCCTCTTACGAGTTTTAAGGTTATTCACTTGGTTTTGGATTATCAAGCAGGGTGTACTCCTTAGGTGGGTGACAACCTTCCTTTTGTGGGTTTGTAGGCTCATCCCTTTTGTTTATTTAAGCTTTATATGGATGCTCTGCCAAGGGTGACTCGAGGTATGCCACTGTTTGGGGCATCATTCGTGATGATAAGGATTATTGAGTGGATGAATTTTTGTATAATATTCGTACTAGTAAAGCTTTGTAGGCTAAGCTTTATTGGGTTAAAGAGGATCTCAAGTTGGCTTGGAATATTGGGATATGAAAGCTAATTATTAAGGTGATTCCTTATACCTTAAATAAACGCTCCTAACCATGTAGATCCCTGCAACGTAGTCTTGAATATGTGACGTGGGAGGATATGAGGATGATCAAATCAACTCTTATAACTTACTTAACATATGTAATATTGAAATTTAACTGTTTAGAAAATCACTCACTCTGATTGAATCTACAATTTTAAAAAGAATGCAAAAATAAAAAATAGAAAAATAAAATAAGAAAAAGAAAAATATCGCGAACTTACCGATAAGTTAATCCCTACTCATTGATTCAACAAAACTTCTTAAGACGTCTACTTCTTAAAGAACTTAAAAAATCTAAAAATTAACAAAAATGCTAATTAAAGAAAAACTTAAATTTTCAAGAATATTTCTCAAATTGATTGTGATTACAACTCATCAACAAAGACCTATTTATAATCTTTCCTAGGATAATTCTAGATGATTATAATATCTTGAAGAAATTAATAAAATAATATTTTAAATAAAATTTTATGATAATTACATAATAAAATATTTATTCTATCTCATTTAAATACAAGATAATTAATTAGATAATCATATAGATAGAATTTACATTAAAATAATATAAATTTTATCTCATGTGATTTTCATGTAAAACATATGAAAAAGTTGTTTAAAACATGTAGAAATTAAATTAAAAACATGAAAAATTAAAAGGTAGGGTCCAAAAACTTTAAAAATTAAAAATAATAAAATAAATTAATTAAAAGGTGGGTAAGGGCCAATGGGTCACGGGTTAGGGCAACCGTGCGGGTTGGGCCGACCCGCACGGGTCGTGCGAGATAGGCCACGAGTTGAGCTTGTGCGTCAAGTAGGCTTATGGGCCATATGGGTTTACTGCAGGGGTGTGGGCTTGGGCCACACGTGTGCACCCTTATTGGGCGTGGGCTGGATGGCCAGCACACGTGCGTGCTGGTGTGTGCATGTGGGCTTCCCTTTGTGCACATGTGTGTGCGCACTATGAATGCGAGGAGCCTTATCCGCACATGTGTACGGGCCTTCCTAAGGCACAACATGGGCTGACTTTTTGCCTTTGGATTTGGTCTTCTTGGGTCGTGACCCACTTTGGTCATATGGCCTTGAAGCCCTCTTAGGTTGGGTTAAAAGTGAGTTTTTTTCTTTTGATTCTTCAAATCCATTAATTTTACTTGGATCTTAAGTTTTATTTGGACAAACTTAACCCGTTTCTTGTAATAATCCCAATTAAAAAAGTAGTCATAGATGAAATTACTTTTTTATTTTGGACAATCCCGTTTAGAAAACAAAAAGATGTTGACATTGCTTTCCTGATTGGGAGGAGACATGCGAGACTTGAGTGTGCATGTCTTTTACTGTAACGTACTTGCAGATAATCATTTCGTAGGAGTTCGGTTTTTCAAGAGGTTCTTCTTTGGTGCAGAATTGGATATTTAGAAATAATTTTGGCTGTCTAGGATCACATCAATACATCCAGGAACATCGAATTAGTTCTTTAATAAGAGTGAAACATTCAAATCTCACGATTTCCACAAGGAGGGAAAAAGTTGTGTTGATCGTTTGGCATCTTGGGCTCGTGACATCCCCTTAAACCATAAGAGGCTGGTCTACCCTTCTAACAATCTTAAAGTCTACTTATGTCTGGACTATTGTGATATTGTTTCGACATATTGATTGTGTGATTATTGTTTTTGTTATTTTCTTTTGTTTTGTTTCCTTTTCTATAAAAAAAAGGACAATTAATTCCATCAAATAAGTCCTTAAAAAAACTATTATATATGTACAATTGCAACATTAAATTATCTCTATGATTATAGTTGTATTTTAGAAAAATATTAATTAATAATTTGTATATAATTAATAGTTTTTATCATATATATTATATTTAAAAGAGTTTATTTATACGGATTAATAAATATATTAACTTTGAATTCAGGTTAAGTTTTAATTCCATATAATAAGAATTTAATAGAAAATATAATAGAAATTTAAATAAATATAACATCCTAATTCTATATTAATGTCATGTCCAACTCAAGTTAAATATTTTTTATTTCTTTCTTCACAAGTTGAAGTACAAAATCTATAGTCATAAAATTATATACATAAATAAATTTATTTAATTATATATCAAACATATAAATCATATCTAAAAATATTTCTACACTTTTACATTTATGTCAAATTCGTCTTATCATTGAAAATTGAAAATCTGGTTATATATATTTTTTACAAAACTTTTATGAGTATATATATGTTGATATTAAATAAGACACTCACTAATTATATTTTCTTACAAATTTTTTTTGAGTATCTGTTTTGATAATAAATAATATAATTTGCTTTTCCATTTATATTAAATTGTATATGTACTTCAATTAATGTACAAATTTGGAGCTCCAAGCATCATATAATATATTAAATTACTCATTTTATCAACAATTTATGTTAATTTTATTCATTTTATTAACAATTTACTTGTTAACTTTAAAAATAACTTGAACCTAATGCACGAAATCAGTAATTAATGGATTATCAAACATGTGTGGCTATGAAGTTATAATTCAAAATGAGTTAAATTATATTATATATCTGTCTCAAACATATTTCATAAAATCTTTTTATCAAAGTATAATTAATTCACATTTCCGTAAACATATCTATTCCACCGAGCCTATCTCTGGGATAGGACCCATAACCCTTCATCATCTTTCTTTGGTTGAGTGATATGTATTTTTATGATGCTTGCTTTTCCAATTATCATTATTCAATCGAGGAAAAACATGAATTTTTTTTCTATAGTGCTTTAAATTCTTTTTTTTTCTTAAGTTTATTCTGGTGAGTTATTTAGATTTAATAAAAAATAAAATAAAACATAAAAATTCCTTTTATAAGATTTAAGAGTTATAGAATCAAGAATGCGACATTAAGGAGAGCTTTAGTAAGTTCTGAAAAGGAACGATTCTCAACAAATCGTAGGATTTGCCATAGTGCAAGGAAAGAAGGATCAAAGATGTTGGTACAAGATGTGCATTGCTACCAACTCTAATAAGTTTTTTACTTGAATAACTCTCCTGTCTCTCTCTCCATTTTAGAAGAAATGTTAGTGAATAACGAACAAATAAGTAAAACCATCTATCTAATATAAATAATCGATAATAGATATTGATTAAAATGAAATTTTGAATAAAGAGAGGCACCGAGCTATTTTGTCGTATTCATGCGAGGGTAAAAGATAAGAAGCTTTGGACTTTATAGGGAGTACACAAGAAGAGGATTTAATGGAAAATGCTGAAAATATGGGCTGCCTAGTGTAAGTAAAAAAAAAAAAAAGAAACATGTGACTGTGTGTGAGTTTTGGTAAGATTAGGTAAGGGAAACTCACAAGGAAATTACTAAACAATAAACGAAGCAAATTAAGGAACTCATTATCCGGTTTAATTTTCTCCAGACCAAAAAGAAGAGAGGAGATTATCAACTGCTTTGGGAGCTAAACACCTGTAAATAAAAACTGGGTTGCTATTTGGTATTGGTTGAAAAGAGTAAGAGCTCTAGGTTTTAGAAGAAAACCGCAGCATCATTGAACAGAATATTGGGCGGGCTGCAACGCCAAAGAGTATTTTTGAACTGGATATGTTCTTTGGGCCATCTTCTAATTATGTATATTTGCAGTAGCTTAATGCTTCTTAGCTTACGATTTGCACTTTAATGGCAGATTCACGTTCTTGTAATTAGATAAAGACGAGAACAGATTTATGTAAGTAAGTAATTAGTTGCATCTCACAAATTTCCATTTTGTATCGTTTTGATTTAGATTTTGAACTGTAAATATTCTTGGTATCGTACCCACCTATGAAATTATCACTTCAGTCTATTTTTAACCTTTAAAATTTTGATATACATATATACACACACACACACACACACACACACACACATATTATATGTATTAATATTATACTTAAAGAGTGCCATAATGTCATGGTTGTACAAGCTTGTCAGTTGAGAAATGATAGATGTAGAATTAACTTTTGTTAATTCTTTAATTTTTTGTTTCCTTAATAAATGTAGATATCTTTAATGCATGGTAGAATTTTACTCTTTACACTACGGGGACTAGGTTTATCATTGAGCAAGGAGACCTTTACTTATACCCACATGAACGTATAGGTCAGTTTACTATTAGGATATATTGGAGAACCTTGGGTACTAATATGCTGTCAATACTTCCTATTTACTTGGAGTGTAGAATTTTTTTCTTAAGGAATCCTAAACTTAGTTTTGTGTTGCATGCATTTAATGGATTATTACTAACATTTTATACTTTTTGTAATGGTGAAGTTGTGGTTTTCTTCTTGGGAATATTAGTTATAATTGTTATAGAAATATTATAACTTCTATTATATGTTAGAAAAAAAAATATATAGAAGGCATTTTCAAGTATCTCTGTGCCAAGAAAAAAAAATATATAAATATAAAAAATAATTACACAAAAGACCATACGAGATAATAACCACATGGAATATATATTATAGTAGAACGCCAAGTAAAAGCAAATATATATACATATATATTCACCAAGATGAATTTCAGACAAGCTCATTTTAAGGATTTATAAATGTATTAGATAGTTGGTCTATTGACTCTATATGAATAGCTCAAATCCAACTTTATAAAAGCTTTTTCGAATAAAATAATAATCAACTTTAATATATTTAGTTGTTTCATAAAAAAATTAGTTTTGAAGTAATACATTTCTCTGCTTGATTATCATATAGTACCTTCATAGTTTCCGATGTAGAAAATCAAGCTTTGTAAAGCAAATATTTCAACCAAATCGACTTATAGGTAGTATGAGTCATAGATTGATATTTTGATTCAACACTAGATTTGGCAAATTAGAATTTGTTTCTTAATCTTTTAAACCACCATGTTATCGTCCATAGGATACAACCTTTTGTGGATTTATGATAAGAAGCAAAACTAGCCAATTGACACCCATATACCCCTTAACTAAGTACCTGATATCTTTAAAAAGTGATATATGACCCAATGAACATTTATAATAGTTAAAAATATACAATTGCCTATTAGTGATTAGTTTCAAGAGAGTCTATATATTAACTTACAACACTTGTGGTGTATAGAATGTCTGGATGAGCCATATTAGAATAATTTCGTTTTTCCAAATAACTTCTATGAACATCAAAATCCTCTAGTAATTTACATCATTTATAACCAATTTAGATTATGATTCATATGGAGGATCAACTAGTTTAGTTCCTAACATTTTTGGCATGTTTAAAAGATCAAAACCATACTTTCATTATTAAAAACAAACCTTTAATTTTGGTCTACCTACCCAAATAACCTAAAAGTATTATAGTAGCCCCAAATCTTTAAATTTGAATTGATTTTAGAGGAAAAACTTCAAATTAAGTTCCCTTCCTATCATCGTTTGTGGTAATAATATCATAAGCGTATGCAATGAGCAACAACTGTCTAGAATGATGATACAAAATAGAATAGTTAACTCCAGTACAGTGTGAATCAAACTTTATCACAATTTTAAACTGAAATTGATTTGAAGAAAAATTTTCAACAATTGAATCTCTTTACTATAGTCACTGGCTGGTAATAATATCATACACATACACAATGAGTACCAACCTTATGATTGTAAAATAAGGATATAAAGAGAATGGTTAACTTCACTATAATGTAGACCAAACTTTATCACAACTTTGTTGAACTTTCTATATTAAGCTTTATGAGATTATTTAAACCTATACAAAGACTTCTTTAATCAATTAAAAAAATTGGAGTCTTCTTGAGAAATAAATCTTATAGATTACTCAATATTAATAGTTTCTTTGAAAGTACCATGTGAAAATGTACTTTTGGTTTTAATTGTGCAAAGGCTAATGGTGGGTAGATCAAAGAGATTAACACTTAAAAAGAAGTGATTTTTGCAAAAGAAGAAAAAATTTTAGAATAATTTATACCATTAACTTACTATAGCTTATGGACACAAATCCTACCCTGAGATAATAAACATGTCTGTTTAGATGAACTTTATCAATGAAAGACCTATGATACCTAATAATAGGATTACCAAGAGAAAGGGTAACCAAATCCCATGTATCATTCACCTTTAACACAAATATATGTTCTTCTGTTGTTCGTCTCATACTATAATGAGAAAAGGCTTCTATCATAAACTTTGAATGGAAAGAGATGGTGAAAAGGTGATAAATGCGTGGTAAGATAAAAATAAGAAACCATAAAAGATAAAAATAGAGATCCAATGAGAAGTACAAGAGTGTTTTACCTTTTTGATGGAAATTAATGAAAAAAAAAGGTTGTGAAAAGGTTAGGAGATGATGAGATGATTGAATTTATGAACATCTACAATTGGTTAATGTTATCAAGTATAGACTTGTAAATTTAGGTAATCTAAATTATTAACATGATTAAGATTAGAAACTTGATGCACAACAGAAACATTCTCATTATGAACAAAAGATAATAAAAGATAACAATAATAAAATCAACCATGAAAATTGACTTAGTAAAGAAAGAAAATATATTGAAAAAAAAGTTATTTAGAAGTTTAAGAATGAATTTCTCATTAATTTTTATTATTTTTCTGGTTGAATTGAACTCATACAAATAACAAGGAAGAAAAGAATCTCTTCCATAAATCGAGAAATAAAAAGTTAAAAAATTAGAAAAAAAAAACATAATACTGATATCCTTTTATTCTAGGAAAGAGATCATACTCTTTTATTTTTATGAAAGATATCAAATTAAATCTTAATAGCTAATCCTTAAAATTAGATTACAAAATATCAGGTTTTCATGCTCTCCCTTAAGCTAGGTTGTAGTTGTTGAGTAGACCTACCTTACAATTGAGTTCCTCAAAGGTCTTTTCGGGCACAACCTTAGTTAAGATGTCCATCATATGTTGATTGGTCGGGATGTATCGGAGCAATAACATTTTAGTATATATCTTCTCCTTAATAAAATTTTTATCAATTTTTACATGTTTGATTATATCATGATGCACTGAATTCGTTGTTATATTTGTTGTAGATTGATTATTAAAGAATATTTTAATAGATCATGTAATTGAGATTATTAGTTTAGCAAATATCCCTTTTAGCTTTATTCCTTCACATATACCATGTGCGAATGCTCTAAATTTTGCTCCTGTGATGCTTCGAGATACCATTAACTACTTCTTACCACGTCATGTCATCAAATTTTCTCAGATATATGTCTAATATTATGAGTTAAATCGTCTATTCAATTATAGATTATGTATGATGTGCATCAATAAAGATCTCAACTTTTTTGTTTGCAATCTTTTTGAAGAACATTCTTTGACTAGGCTTAGGATCTTGTGTACACGTTTTATGTGTTTTTCTATTAGACTATTCATGAATTGACTTACTACACTGAATAGCAAAGTTGTTGTTAGGTCTAACGTGTGAAAGATAAGTGAGCTTCTCTACCAATTTTTTATACATTCCTTTGTTAACAGATGCATTATCATCCTTTCTCCCAAGTTTTGAATTGAAATTCATACGAATGTCGTCTGGCTTGATTTGGGCACTCATGTTTTTTTTTTCAAGAGATTTAACACATACTTCCATTAGGAAATTGAAATTTTTATTTCTAATCATACTAGATCCATGAAAAAAAATATTTGGTACTGTCCAAATGTTTGATCTCAAACTCTTGGTTAAGAAACTTTTGAACTCAAATATCTTTGTTATAATATCTGATTATGATGATATTTTCAATATGTACAATGAGATTTATTTTTTTTCTAATAATGAATATCTAGTAAGTAGTATGATCTATCTGACACTAATCATACCTGAACTTTTTGGCGTTCTAGTAAACTTGTTAAATCATGCTCTTTCAAATGATACAAATTTTATTAGTTTTTTAAATTTTTATAATGTTTTTTCTCATGAATCTTATAAACTATGAATGTGGAGGAACAAATTTGTGTATGATCCACAGCAAGTCAACCATTTTCATTATATAACTACTCTAAGATAAGCCTTTTAAATGCGTGTTGAATTCTGATTCAACCATTACCTTCCAAAAATCAAAACTAACAATGACCTTCTGGTTTTATGGATTATGATTTTCTTTGCTTATGATGCCATTCTTATAAACAACATAATAATATGTTTTTGGCATAAATAAATAAAAATTTATTTATCCTTAGAGTACAAACTTACGAGATATTCTCCTAGAATCTGTTAATTGTTTAAGAGTAGATCACTCTACTAAGCTTGATGAAGACAAATGTACTATGAATTGATAAAATAATAGTGCCAAATGATTATTCAGTAATAAATTAAGACCTTGAGATAATTTTACTCAATCCTCTAACCGAGCTCTTTGAGTTTATTTTCGAAGAAGTTGATCATAAGAAATCTGTCTTTCATAGATTATGAAGGACTTTTCATTTAAACAGGAAGTACTCTGTCATTTTTGGTAATACAATAATTTCAATGACTCTTCACGATTCTTAATATATTAAATTCATTACAAAATATTACATTTATATCTAAATGTGTGAAAGTACGCACGTATATTAATTTTTTAAAAAATTACAAATTTCTCAATCATTCTTCATAATTCTTAAAATATTTTCGTTGTATCTAAATGTTGGAAACCACGTATATTTAACTTTTTAAGAAATTACAAATTATGAATCCTATATAACTTTAATTACTCTTCATAATTCGTATATTGAGGGAAAAATTTACAGATAATACAACTAAAACAATAGAAGGAAAATTCTACTTCTTTTTTTTTTTTCTACTGAAATTTCAATTAATTTTTTTAAAAAATAAATTTATATATTTATTAATTAAATAATAAATATATATTAATTACAATATAAATAAAAATTCGTACATGAAAATATAATGAATTGATAAGGAGAATATTAATGCTCTGTGCATTTTAGCTGGGGGAACATCGACCGTACATCTGCCGAGACGAGGACTTGACAGTTGAATTCAAAAACCGAGCCTAGTGAAGCGTGGTGCACGTGATCCTTGCCTCAGAATGGAATGTGGAAGGTGTAGGTACGCGCAGAGAGAGAGCGTGGGAGTGGAACGTTTAGTGTCTCAGCGGTGGAAGTCTCACATCTAGATGTGAATTGATAACGATCTTCATTTAACTAAATTGGAATGTGAACTTGGGGTCCGGACGTGAGGAAGACATTTAAAAAATAATAATAATTTTTAAAGAAATAAAATAATTAATTTCGTAAAATAAGTAAATTAATTAAATATTTAATTAAAAAACTGCAAAAACTCTTCCTCTTTGCATTAATTATATGAATATAAATAATATAAAAAATAAGACTTACAGTTTATATGGTAAAATAATAATAATAATAATAATACTGTAAATAAAATTAAGTAAATTTATGAACATATAATAAAATACATGAAGCATATTATTATTTAAAAAGTTATACTACGTGGTCACATTAACCGTCACGTGAAATATATATAAATATAGTTAGAAGACATTAATAAAAAAAATTCATATTCTACGTAGATTAAAGTAAGATCAAGTACAATGTAAAATATATAAAATATCACGCACAATATATATATATATATTTAAATACATATTTTTTAAAAAATAAATGAAAATATGATATAAATTAAAGTAAAATAATTTTTTTTTCTAATAATTATTAGACATGAGATCATTAAAGGATATATAATAATTACTTTTAGTTATAACACTAATTGTTCTAGAGTTAGTACAAATAAATCATTAAATTAACTATTAAATATATTAATGTACATTCATTGAATCATATTAATTAAATTACAGAATTAATCAAATAATTAAGTTAATTTTGCATTTTACGTTAAAGCGAAGAGAATCAGAGACCGCGAGAAAAGCCAACTGTCACGAAAAGAATTACGTTAAAGTGAAGAGAATCACGTAAACATTTTAATACTCCAAACATAATCCAGGTTTTGGTTTGCAGACGACGTGGTCCGTTAATAACCAGCAGTTTAGTTTCCTAAAAGAATATTAAACAACTACAAATTAGGAAACCAAAATGCTAATTATCTGTTACCTTTTTATTATAACGCCACGTGGACGAATCAGAGAACAAAGAGAACCTGAACACGTAATTGCCTCCGTGGTTGGCCATTATTGGTATCGTAACCAAATCGTACGGATCCAATCAGACACTTTCTACTTATAAACATATATGAAACTCGCTTTTAAAAAATTTTTAAATACGAATTTATATATTTTATTAATTATTTACATATTTAGTAAGAATTTTTTAACAAAATAATTTAAAAAAAAAACAGTAATTTAGTCTATTTCAATCCCAATCGGGAATTCGTATTTCTTTCTTTGTTCTTTTTTCAATCTAGTCAATATGATTTAAGTACATAATTGACAATGCATGTGTTGTACTACTTATAGTAAAATAAATATGAATTTATTTATCTTCCCCATTATTTCACGAGATGGAAAAGTTAGAGAGAAACTTTCAAACTGCATTTTGTAAGAAAGGAAAAATCAAACTAGCTACGTAGCTTATAAATTCATGACACGCCAAATACATCTATAAAAGGACATGCTTATCCACTCAACACAAAAACTATAAACGTTGAAGAAGAAAGAAAAAAAAAAAAAAAGGAAAGAAGAAAGGTTGAAGCTTGAATATTTCAGGTTGAGTTTACTAAGTTCGGACAGTTTGGAGAAACTGAGGAGATCAGAAACATGGAGATGAAGATAGTGTTGGTAGCAGCTCTATCACTAGCTTTAATGGCGGCTATCTCTCGCCCCAACATCTTTGGAGCTCCAAACATAAAGGGTTCTAAAGACGTTCTTGGCAACTCCAAAGTTCTTAACCTCTCCTTGGCAGGAGCTCTCGCCGGAGAAAGTCTCGACTTTGATCCCAACGGTGAAGGACCCTACACCGGCGTCGCCGACGGCCGGGTCCTCAAATGGCAAAACGACTCTCATGGCTGGACCGAATTTGCCACCACCACAACTAACAGGTATATAAATATTTATACACGTATTATGGTACCCATTTACTAAAATCTACTTTGCAGAGTATTATTATTACATATATATATATATATGTATATATGTGCTAATAATTAAGGACCGACTTGAATGGTTTATAAGGTTGGGGTGCTATAGACCAACACGACCCCGTTTAGAGGAAGTATGTGGGAGGCCATTGGGTATAATGTTCGAGCAGAAGAGTGGAGATTTGTATATTGATGATTGTTATTTAGGATTGATGGTGGCCGGACCTGAAGGAGGTTTAGCTGAACAAATCTCCATTGAAGCTGATGGTCGCCTCATTTTCTTCACCAACCACATGGACATTGACGAGGAAGAAGACATAATTTACTTCACAGACAGTAGCATATTTTACCAAATCAGGTAACCATAATTCTTTCTTCATCGTCTGATTAAATAAAAAACCATCTGATTAAATCATCGTTAAAAAAATTTGCAGAACATACATGACGATGATCCTGTCGGGAGACAGGACGGGGAGGTTTCTGAAATACGAAAAGAACACAAAAAACACGACAGTTTTATTAACAGGTCTTGCGTTTCCAAACGGCGTCGCATTGAGTAAAGACAAGTCATTTGTGTTGGTAGCTGAACCCACCCGGTTCAGGATTTTAAGGTACTGGCTTAGTGGACCCAAAGCCGGATCGTCGGAAGTGTTCGCCGAAACTCCCGGCGCCGTCGACAACATTCGGAGAAACGAAAAGGGCGAATTCTGGTGCGCCATGTACACGAAAAAAACCTTCTTTTCCTACTTTGGGTTTACTTATCCATGGTTCGGGAAAGCAATTTTGAAGCTTTTCACTTTCGATCAGCTGAACACGCTGCTTCTGGGAGGGAAACCCTATTATGGGATTGTGATTAAGCTGAGCGAAAATGGCGAGCTTCTTGAAGTTTTGGAAGATTCTAAGGGGAAGAAAGTGACGTTTATAAGTGAAGCGAGGGAGAGAGATGGGAAACTTTGGCTTGGATCTATAGCCACACCTCATATTGGTGTTTATGATCTGAGCCAATTAGGTTGATAGATTCCTAGATTGTATAAATGTTTTTGCTTTCCGATTTTCTTCTCGTTGCAGTTTCTGATGTTGTATGGGTTTATGTTCTCGAGTGTGTATATGCATGCATTCGTTTGTTAATGGCATTGAATGCAAAATAAGGTTTCTTAATTATGTTTTGAAATATGATTATATGATTAATGCTGCAAGTTAATTAAGTAAATTACTGGTCTTCTTAGTAATGATTTAATTACTTTCACAATTTTCATCACGCACCGTACAATTCGATTACTCTATCATATCCTTCTGAGGACGAATTAAATATGTTGTATATATATTTTAAATTAATTTGTATAGGTTGATGTCAACTTTCTCAGTTATAACTTTCACGTGAGTCATGAAATCATCTCCTCTACACCCAGGAGAGAAGAAAAAGAACTTATTCCTCAGCTGCTTTGTTATTTTGCTATGTCAACGTCATATAAGCTCCAGAGAACTCTTAAAAAGCTGCAGTATAGGAGGATGGTGAGGAGCTCCATGGAAGATATTAGTAGATAAACTTTTGCTATCAACTTCTTTCTCTTCTTCCTCCTCTTCTTCCTCAGCATCCCAAAGAAATTTAGCATATGAAGCTAGGATATAGCTGCAAAAAAAGATTTGCATGGTGAAAGGTTTAGCTAGGACACATGAATTTCTCAAATAATTGACTGTAAACAAAATGGTGAAAGTTTAGCTTATAAAAATTTTATTTTTATGCCAATTTATAGTGATTTACATGCACAAAGTTGCAGCTTTTGTTATTCCAAAAACACCATTCAACAATTTCAAGCTATCATTATATTTAAAATTTTAAAAGACCCACTTCAAAAAATGAATCGAAAATCAACTTGACTGATTGAATGTGCACTTAACATGACCTGGGAGAGCTACTTCCAAGAACACCATTCAACAATTTCAAGCTACTATTATCTTTAAAAGACCCACTTCAAAAGATGAGTCGAAAATCAAATTTTTTTTTATTGAATCCGCATTTAACATGACCTGGAGAGGTACTACTAATACATAAAAAAAAAATCCATATCCCAATTGGTAAGGCATCAAGAGAAACAAGAACTGCTTGCTTGCAGTAATTGGAAATGAAATAAAGGAAGCTAGAATGCAATCCAAATCTATCAAGCAAGAAATCATAAATGCAAATCTAATGAATAGGAGCTTTGAAGATTACCAATCATCTGGGTCAGTTTTAACAGCTTGATCAAAATAACACTCAGCTCTTTGAGCATCTTTCTGGTTTTGCCAGATAAGATCAGCAAAAACAGACAGTACGCTCCCATCACTTGGATTAGCCAAAATTGCTCTTCCACAGTACTCCTCTGCTTTGCCAAAATCTCCTCTTACCTATTTCTCAATTTTAATTTAAAAAGAATGGTCGAGAATGTTCTAACCAATTAATAACAAATCAAAAGAGGAAGATTAATATTCCTAATTTGGGTACTCGCCTCTTTCAAGAAGTTGGCATAGTTCCCGAGCAGAAGAGCATTGCCAGGGTTTGCCTCAATCATGCACTGGTAATATGCATCAGTACTATCACTCTCATGGTTACTTCTCCCAGAAAAGCCTGACCCACCAGCACAATGACCGCCACCGTCTGATCCTCCTCCACCACCATAAATCCTCCCATCATTTTTTCCAAACCCACCGTCACTCACCAACAGTCTCTGAACATCAGATCCCTCATTATCACCGTCCACAACGATTTCTCCCAACCCAGAACTTGGAAACAGTCTCTCAGCTGAAGAAAAAGATGATAATACTGAACTGGGTTTTGGTTCACCATCTCCCATCTGTTGTTGGTTCAGCAGGGGAGGTGGTACAGTGGGTTTCTTCTTCTTCCTGGATTTAGGTTTATCTTTTCGGATATGGGGTTCTGACAAGGCCTGGTTTGTCAGCTTCTTGGTTGGGTAGTCGGAGGGAGAGTGAAGTGAGTTTGAGAAGCAGAAGGATCTGGTTCTGGGGACAACTTTGAGGTCCGGGTCTGGTGAAGAGTCGAGCTTGGAGCAGTGACGTAGCCATGAGTTGAGAATTGGTGTGGGTGAGCTTCTTAGTAGCATCTTCATTATGGTTTTGCAGAGCGAGATTCAGATAGAAGGTTGTAGAGAGATGGGTAGAAGAGAATTAGGAAGAGAACATTCATAAACATAGAAGAGATTTGACAAACTGATTCTGAGAGAATGTTTGGGGAGAGGAAAAGCCTGGGAGGGCTTATAGAATGAAGAAGAAAGAAGCATTTTATACGTCCTTGTGAAGGAAAAGGAAAGCAGATTTTTTTTAAGGTTAGTGGAAGATAACTAATATGATAGGAAAACTGTGCGACAAATTCTGAAACGAGTCAATGATATTTTAAAGAATTTATTAATTCATTATATTTGATAAGTTTTAGAGACTGATAATTTTAAAGAAACTTATAAAAATATCCTTTTTATTTGTCTATAATTTTATTTTATTATAAAAATATCATCTTTGTTAGTATTCTGTCAATTGTGTCTTGAAAATTTGATAATATAATCATCACTCCACAGAGGTCCTCATTAAGAGTTTGCTCCTTGCCAAGAGTAATAGCAATATCACCACCTCCACTCCATTTGTAACCTACAACGGTCTCATGCAGCAAAGAAAAGAGTTGACATATCTAAGAATGTAATATTTGACTTCTTCAGAACCCAAACCCTAGCATATGACTCTCGATCAAAAACCAGCTCAGGCTGAGATATTTTCTTGAAAACGCATGGACGTCGCTCTTTCAAAGCTTTTGCACCACAGTTAACGTAGGACCATTTGCCTATAGACAAGGACTTGAATCTCCTAATACAGGTTGCTTATTCAAAGACTTGCCTATACAAATGACAATACTCATCAACCACACTAAGCAAGGAATTTTGCACCAACAACATCTCATCGGATGGCTTAACTTGTTGCTGCATCATACAACCCACCATCCAATGTAATCAATCTCACACACACACACATGAAAAGCATATGAAGGAAGGAAGAACCTAAGCAAAAAGATGCATCTACCACTAGACTTGGGTGTGCCTATGCATCAAAAGAAAATGGAAATCAGTAATCATATATTTTCTATTGGGTACTACTCACTCAACTTTGATTCAAGAATTCCTGCATCAGGGTAATAACCTTGAAATATGGATCCATCGCTATACATAAACCTGAGGATTCCATCAATATCTAGCTAAATGCCATGCGGCCACAGTTGTTGTTGCTACAAACTTAGGCAGTAGCTTCCTCACTCCCTCTATATTTATTGTCATATGATATAAGTAATTTGGTAGAAGGCAATCCTAAGAGGAGCATAATACTTCAACAAATAAGACAAGGCACGGCAAGAAAAAAATACTGCTAGCCTGATACCCCAGCCACTCTTGCTGCTGGCTAGTCTCTATTTTATCTTCAGAAAAAAAAATGATAAATTGCTATCAATACAAGACAGTTAATGAAATTTTATTTTAACTGGGATACAGAACTTTGGGACTGATTGAACTAGATACTTTCAACTGTGTTAACTAGCAGAAAATGAATTAAAAAAAGTCTACTATATCGTCTATCTAAACAATGTTGAATGTTCTTTGCGTATTATAGAACTTTTCCCTTTGGGTCTTAATATACACAAACTAACTGTTCTCTACGTCATCATTTAAATCGAGACCCCTTCTTTGGTCTACCACTATGGCTTCCATCCCCCACCGAAGCCCAGAAGAACAAAGACAGCCAGAAGAAAACAGCAAAGAAAATCTGCACACGGTCTCGAATTCTAGAGAATGTTCCTGCAATACCTGTGTAAGGCAAAATACCATAAGACAGTAAGAAATGGTAAAACTTCATGGCACATGAACATACACGTAGACAAACAATAAATCAAATTCCATTTAATTAGTTAGCAATAATGAGCTATCCCACTCTATAATCTAAATTAGTCAAAACAAATGACTCATCATAAACCCTGTCCTACATCTATTCCCCGTGAGAATGAGAAGAGTATTTACTCCAATGAATCTTCCAGTAGAGTATTATTCCAGGCACAAGGGTCAGTTAGCGAACTTCGGTAGTCCTCAACGTGCTTCCGAAATCTCCATGTGCCTTCTACCACTTACAGGCTATTAAGTAAATCACATCAAAGCAAAATAAATTTGTTCTCCCATTTACAAGCTCAAATTTATCACTTTCTGATTTATGGTAAGGCTAAGGAACTTAGCTCAAAGGCAGTCCTCTCCTCTGCACGCAGTATAACCTCCTATTCCACAGGTTAAATCCATCGCACCCACAACTCAAAAGGCAAGAGGTAACACCCCGATCACTCTGGAAAAGAACAACACTAACAATCTAATACGGATCTAAAATGTGCTGAGTAATAACACAACTGGGTCCATGAATAGTTTCAGAGATAAGGACCAGTCCCAGTTGAGTCAACAAATCCAATATGCACAAGCTATGTTCTCACTTGCAATATCAGTATCTTGTGTTTCACATACGAATGTACAATGAAAATTGATATCCAACCTTACAACTTTGATCATAGTACTGAAAACTGATAGGAACCAAATTGGAATTGCCATCTCATGAAACAAAGATAAACCCAGGCTCCACTTTCTTTTAAATGCATAATACTCAAAGGTCTTAAATTTTATGCAATATCTGTTTAATAGAATTTTGAAAAAATCTCTATCTTCCCATCTATTTCCTTTATAATATGATATCAAAGTTATTTTTGAGAGAATACGGTATCTACTATTTTTAAAAGGATGATATCTTTTTTAAAAGAAAATAAAAAGTGTAAATCTATTAACATAACACCAAGGAGGTGCAACCCATGTACACAAATAATTATATGTTGATTAGGCAATCAATCATATACCCAAAATCCTCCACCCTATACACATCATGCCCAATAATAAAGATCCAAACAAATAAAACCATCTATCCCTAATTTTAACCACATCACTTTCAACCCCCTCAAAAACCCTTCTATTCCTTTCTTTCCAAATAATCCAAAACATAGTCAACATAATTAAACTAAAAAATTTGACATCTCTACCAATCCCCTGCCAAGCCCAAATCTCCTCCCTAATAGAACCAGCTCTCATCCAATTAACCCCCAAAAGACCATAGATCATAGACCATAAATGTTGAACAGCTGGACAAAAAAGTAATAAATGGTTGCACGTTTCAGCCTGGCTTTTACACACGTAGCAGCGGTAAACCAGCACTTGACCTCTTTTCCTCAAACAATCAATAGTTAAAATGGCATTCCTCTTGGCTTCCCACGCAAAGAAAGCAATCTTGGGTGGGGCCTGAATTTTCCAGATTTGTTTTGCCAGGAAAGGAATAGTATTAATGTCATCCAGCCCCATGAGGAATTCATAATAGGATTTGATAGAAAAAATCCTATTCTTCTTAAGTTTCCAAATCAGCTTGTCATTTTCATTCAAGACACTCGGTTTGGATATTTAAAAGGATGATATCAATTTAGTTTTATACATCTGCACAGCCATATTAGTTTGCCCAAACAAGACTTGCTAGAATATTCACTAATACTGCTCAGTAGCTAAGAAATCACACCAATTTCTTATAAGCTGCCAAGTACTCTGATTTACAGGAGGAACTACATCCATGAACAATAATCTTTGACTTGAAAATTTCTGCTTTAATGTGAAGTTTTATGCCTCTCACATAACAAAGCAGCCAACTTAAAATATTTCATCACTGGGGAGATAAAGCATTTTAGTAAATTGAATTACACCATTTAACACCAGTTAAACAGGAGAAGTCAAGCCTGTGAGTTCTCTAATACAAACACCAAAAATCAAATTCTTGACCCATGTAGTCCCAGGAATGCCAGATTGCACTCACCTAAAAATCTCAGTAAATAACCACTCTTCACATGCAAGCCTTCCTGTAAGTCCCCTTTAAATTTAGGATTCTCTTAGTACTTTGTGAAGGAATAACTGACAACATATTGGTTCGATATCACTTGCTTTATCTAGAGGGTCCTTACTAGATATACATGGTAAGACAACGGCTTGAGCCAAAAGCTTGTGCCTTTAGGGCATAATTCCAATCCATATGGACCCAGTTCATGTGTCCAAGTAAATTTCACTACTCTCTTATCACTACTACAAACATCACACTGTCGCAATTTTTATCTAGAAAAATAAAGGGCACAGCTAAATTGAAAATGGCGAAATTTCATATTTACCCTAAAATTTAAACGCTTAACGTAAAATTATAGCACGCTACATAAAACCAAACTTAGAACAAGACCATAAAACAAAAAATTCGGAAAACTTGGGAATTAAAATAAAAAAAAGATGTAAGAGTAGGGCGTAGCACCAGAACCTCTGAGCGGAGTGGGGTCCCGGTGAGCAGAGCGGTCGGAGTCGGGAGGGGAGGGTGGGCCAGGAGCGGCGGCGAGGCAGACGGCGAGTCTAGCCCTAGGATTGGGATTGATGAGGAGACGGAGGGAAGAACAGTGCTGATGAATCGGGGAAGAAATTAAAGGTGGGAATAAAAGCAACGGCTTCTTCAGGCAGTAGGAGCTCCTGGTTATTGGGGGAAGGGCGGTGGCCATTTCAGGGACATGAAAATGGAAATGGAATCCAATTATTCTTTTTCTCGTGTTATTTTTATTTTTGGAAGGAAAAAAAAAAAAGGTTTTTGGGAGCTAAATTTTGATATTTCAGCGGGTCGGGTTGAGAATTAACAAAATTTCGACCCGAATGTATAGCCCAAGTAAATATTTTCTAAAGGTGTTCTTAACTACTCTTGAACCAAAAAATAATAATTTTTTTTTCTTATAATATATGTAATATTACTTGGAGTTTTATCATCAAATATTCCTATAATTTTTAATTTATTTTAAAATATAAAATATAATTATAAATATAAATATCTACGCTATACAATATCACTTAATCATTAATTTTTTATTTAAAATTTAAAGTTTTTTTTTTTAAATTGAGTAGATAAAAAATTTTTATTAATTGAATAGATAAATAATATATGTCAGCAAACTATCCCAAATATAGAAACAAGAGAAGAGTTGTGCAATTATGACTCTAACGATTCCAGAAATTTAAAAAGAAATATATAATAATTTAAGTGCGAAAGCAAAATAAAAATTTAAAATTTACATCCCTTATACAATAACTTAAAAGTATTAAACAAACATCACAGAATAAAATCTCTAAAAGAAACACGAGAGATGAGAAAAGTAAAGGAAAATATAAAGTATCTAACATCTACTCGCAATCTTCTTCCAGATGGAGTTCAGAAACTAGATCCTCTTGATCTGA